>NW_014579592.1:0-15372 GCF_000485595.1 Priapulus caudatus
ACACCTGAAAACCGGATAAGTTTCCGCATAATGCCGTGAATTCATTTCCTCTTTGTATGTTATGAAGCTGAATCTGGAAAATTAGCAAATTTCACCAGTGTTCAACGCTCTTCGCTAATCCGGGATATGATAAATTGTACACAGCATTAGTACACATGGAACGCGGATCCTCCTAGCATACCCGTACCGCCAGCTAGGTCTAAGACCTAAAAGTAAGACTTTAGACCAGCTCAAACATTCCCTCGCCGATGTCATCTGTCCGCTCCAGCATATCATCACCATGCATCCATCATCATCATCTGATGATGATGATACGTCCTGATTTCAGCTCGTGCTCCGAAATGTCAGACTCGTCGGTCCGACAATCTCTCAGGCCGTACGACGAGCACGACAGCGAAAGACCCTAACTTTTCAATTAATGTATCCCAAACGGTCAGCGGCAGCGGCACCATTTAAAATTAGTACCGCGCCTAGCTCAATATACAACGCGCTAGTTGCAACCCAGGGGCCGATATCCCAGCTTATTTCAAATTTCGACAAAAAAGGGGGGTAAAATTTTTGGCCGTTCACAAATTTCATTGACATTAAATGCACAGATAACCAAAAAAACCCAACGTAACTAAAAAATAAGACAAAACAATTGTATTTAATTATGAGCTTAAAACTCAAACAACGAAACGCCTTTGCCGGGAACATAGGAATAAGCACGAACCATCACTTCTCATTTGCAGCTTTTAGGTGATCTGAATAAGCACGCGTGCCAGGGAGGCACTAGTGTTTCACTGTGAATGCGCCCAATTCGTATCCCTCTATGTGCCAGTGCCTGTAACGGCTAGATATTGTCCATACACGGTGAAGCGGAGGTGCGTGGAGTCGCAAGTAGCGACGTGCGTCGTGCGCGAGCACACGGCCGCGCGTGCGTGTTTGTATAATTTCTTTGTATAAACTGTTTGGAACATTTTGAAAAAATGCTGCTCTCTGGTACGAAGTATTCTATACAGCTCTGACGCATTAATTCCCAGCTCATTCCGATTCGAGCCTTTAAGTATACTCAATCATATCAACAAAATCTCGGTAATTGAGTTTTACACTAATTTCAAATTTACCCCTAGGCAGCTTTCAAAATATACACGTCTGAAACACTGCACAGATTGAAGAAAATTCTTGCCATCTATATGCTCATCCGACACTCGGTCATAAAACTGACGTATCTGTGGACAGTGGGACACTGCCGCGCGAGATACCTAATGTACAAACGTAACCACCCAAACAACCAAATTTCAGTCAACCTAAAAAGATCATTTATACGGACAATCTTCAAGGTAACATCTGAAACATCACGAAAAGCAAAAAATGTGAACTCGTTATCCATAGGATCAGCAGGTTTCAACACCACTGCCTAAACGCACACTTCTGCATTGTTTAACCACCTAAACGACTCGCATTTCACCAGGTGACAACTAAAAGATACCTCCGAGGACGCGAAATGAGTTAAAACACGTTACGGTCCGACCGAAATTCAGGCTCATAAAAGTATTATAGACACTTCAGGACAATTAGCGAACCAACTCCTATCACCTGGACATTAGGATTTGTAAATGGGTAGAAGGTACCACGAAACAATCGGCCGCGCCCCCCGGGGAGCCAAGCTCCAACAACCCGGAAACATCTTCCGCTTGTTTCACCGATCTATAACACCACCTTAGCATATTATCGATCATACGTCAATATATACATGTTGTGGTTATGTTCATCCCACCTCGTGAGACCACACCAGTCGATCATACCCAACCCATCGCACCCTCAACAGGGTGCGATGTTTGGGAAAATGTCGATGTCAGCATGCTCAGCACACTCAGACAGTTGTGAGGGTGAAGACTGGACTGCCTCCTCTGCCTCTCCAGTAGCGTTTGACACTCCTTCACCCTCGATCGCAGTGAGGAACATTTGGCATATCTCCCTCCCAGTACATTAAACCTTCCACGATAGGTTGACTATTTTCGGCTCTTTGTGATGGCAGCGGGAAGGTAGAGCAAGAATATTAACACGCTTTTCTGCTTCGGGTTTGAACGCAAGTTTGGACTCCGTGGACAGGGTCACACAAGGGGATTGCGAAGTTTTCTGAGGTAGTACTCTTCGGAGATTCACTGAGACCGATTGGCCCTATAAATCTGTCGGTTGACTTTTGTGGCCTTGCACTGAACTGGATGTATCTAGATGATGTGGCTAACGTGTAGCATCTTCATACCACAAGCCCATATCAATATCTATTTCCTGTCTCATAACAGTGTTCCGCTCACATGTCTTGTCTACCATACCATATGCCTGATAGATGTCCAGATCCCGGTTCTTTGCAGCTTGGAGGCTATTGGCCGGACATTCTCACGAACATTTTTGGTGACATATAGGCGATGATGGTTTGCATGACTCAAGGCTCTTCAACAGTCCTTGCGCTTTTGTCGCTGGTCTTCTGGTCCGCAACTGCCTGCCCAATTGTTCTCATAGATTTCTGGATGACTGGCTGGGTCCAGTATAGCTGCAAAGCCATCACATACGATGAGCTCATAACATGTCGTAAAATAGCGTCAATGGCATGTGTGCCTCTCTACGCCATCTGGTCTTGCACAATGCAAGAATCTTGACATCTGGCGGCCAACTGCCCTATGATTCTGCCAGAAAACGTTGTCGTTTAAAGACAGGTCAAAGAACAGAGAACAAGCATTCAGCGTGTCAATCATCTGTTCGCGGATATTAACCCCGTCACAGCCGGGGGTGGCGGTCCTTACCTCGCGCTGCTACGGCGACTGAAAATGGCCCAGAGCGCGCCAAGGTCGCCATAAGCGTGGTATAATCGTGGTGGAAACGCCAGACATCGGGTTGGTCGCCATGGTCGCCAATGATCGCCGAGTCACGGCGTTTGTTTTGAGCATGTTCAAAAACAAACGCAAGGTTCGGCGATCTGACCTGGAACGCGTGAGAACGCGTTGGGTGTCGCGAAAGATAGTGAGACAAGCGTCGTAACATCTCATAAACCGTAGTACACAGTACTAACGCGTGGCAAAGACCTGCTGAAATTGGTAACATTTTCAAGCGGAATTCATGGATCTGTCTCATCCAATCTGGCCGATCTGTTTCATGCCGATCTGTCTCGGCCACGGCCACGGCCCGATCCCCTCTGGTAGCTTGTTTCTTGCGGCATCGGGTTTTCTACTTCAGCAAACGCGCACTATACAGTTAAAATTTCCGAAAATCTTGACCAGCTATATAGTCGCCGTGAGAACGTGGTAAGAAACGCCGTGAGGTCGCCGTGCAGTCGCGATACACGTAGAAGACGCGTGGTAAGAACCCGCATGAGCGCGGTGAGAGCGCGCGGAACCGCCGGTGATCCGCGCGTTGCCAAGCCATAGATCTCCAATAGAAACGCCATAAGCGCGAGAGGTTGTGGCGGGCGCGCCGTGAGAACGCGGTATGATCGCACAGGTCGCGGTAAGAGCGCGGTTTTTTTTCAAGTTTGTAATTTGTTGGGACTTTTTCTCGCGTTGTGTTCGCGTTTGCCTGCGACCTTGGACATTTTCTGGTCGTCGTACGGTCGCGAATGGTCGCCGTCCAGTGTGACGGGGGTATATTAGGTACTTTGCAGGCGCTGGCAAATGCTTAAGTTGAGAACATGGCTGTTACAGTGTACATATAAGGCCCGTGGGGATACTTCTCTTATCCGCACCTAAACGCCAACCGTTTGAGAGGACATGCATTAAGCACCATCATAGCTCTGGCCTCTAGCTTTACTGATTGTAGTATATTTAGAATATATATGACACGCCAGATGGCGCGCACATCACCACGTGGGACATCGGATGTATGGCGTTCATAGTTGTTGTAGTAGTAACAGCTTGTTACGGCTACCATATGTCTTGTAATCGTGCTATATAAGCAGCCCACCATACTACATGGTGTCAGAAGTAAACAAACGTCTACGTCGACATAATTCAAGATGAATTCGCAAGTTCCACATCCCGTGATGGACTGGAACAGTCCGAACGTGAGAGAAGCGTGGTAACGTTTTGAACAGCATACCAAGTTTATGTGTACAGGGCCCCTGTCGACGGAGCCTGAGGATGTCCAGATGAGACGGGATACTAGAGAAGCTTGACGAAAGGAGGTGTTGATCCGAAGCACTGAGCGCAGATCTTGCGCGCAGTTCTGCGGCAAGGCGCCGCGCGACCGCGGGAACGTCCTACGACAGAATGCAGCGCTGGCAGCTATGGATCCGTGAGCTGAATGCATAGGCCGGCGCACGGATCCATAGCTACCAGCGAACAGTCCGCCATTTTAGTGGGGGACACAGAGGGCAGACATTTGGGACGTGAACAGTGTTCACGTTGTTTAAAAACTGTACCGAGTAATCTGTTCGTAACCGAGCTGCGTCGCGGCGAAATCACACCAGACTGACGAAATTCTTGCGTTCGAGACCGCTTGCCCAGTAATCCGAAATGGCTGTCAGAATCAGGAAACACCTACCGCGCCTTCCGTGACCTCATTGTTGCGCCGCGCAATGCTGCAACGTTTTTGGAACGTTGCCAATGGCGAGGCTCGTACGGGCGTTGGAAAGCAGTGCGCCGCCCTGCGCGCCACCTATAGCCCATAGACTGGCACTTGCCCCACCTCTCGGCTTAGCTTAGTCACGTTATGGGTAATGACGAGGTGGGAGCGAGTCCAGTCTATATAGCCGTTAATTTGTACCTCGCAACCTTCTCGAAAGAGAGTAGGTCTCATATACTAGAACATGAAGAATTTGTAGTAAATAGATTTCGTATTTAGTTAGCATTATATTTTATTGAAATGCTTCAAGCTGCTGTGTCCAGTATGAGACGGGATACTAGAGAAGCGCTTGCCGAAAGGAGTGTTTGATCGCCAAGCGTCTATATCCGCAGATCTAGTGCGCAACAAGTTCCGGCGGCATAGGCGCACGGCGACGCGGGAACGTCCCTATACGACAGTAATGCAGCGCTGCAAGCTATGGATCCGGCGCCGACTTAATTGGCCAGGCGCACAGATCTCATACCTCCAGCGAACAGTCCGGCATTTTAGTGGGCGGACCACAGAGGGTAGACATTTGGGACGTGAACAGTGTTCACACCTTGTTATAAAAACCATAATTTCGTCTCTTCGTAACCGAGCTGTGTTGACGCGAATCACTAGAAAGACTGCGAAATTCTCAGCGGACGACTCGATAATTTTACCAGGAATACAATAAAACAGCAGTGAGGCTGCATTGGATCTGCTGATCCTTTGAAGTTCAAGTGAACAATTATAAAAGTGTCACACTTCTGCTTCTACACTGGTTGTATAAGTTTATTATGAATTGTATTTATTATGCGTCAGATGGCTTCATGTAACGAGCGGCAGCCTGCAAGTCGGATACATAAGCTGGTTTATAATAAGAATAATGCGGAAAAATAGAATACGCCTCTATTCATGTAAATAGAGAATGTTCACCTATATACAAACACTGACCGAGTAAAAATCACATATAGATTGAACACAGCCACCCCGCCACCAACGGCTGCGCCGTCGATCCCCATATAGTGCCGATAGCCGTAATCCTACCGTTTCAGGCTAGTTGTTGAAACGTAATTTGCAAGGAATACAATGAAACAGCTGAGCTGCATTGAGCTGCTGTCTTTGCAAGTTCAATGAAAATATGAATAAAAGGTGAACACCGTCACTTCTAGTTCTACACTGTGATGTATTAAGTTTTATTATGAATGTATTTTATATGGCGTCAGCGGCTTCATATAGGACGAGCGGCCAGCTGCAGCGAATACATAAGATGGTTTTATATGATAATACCATCTATCTATCCCTGTTCGATCTATACCTTGCCGCTATGCCTCTATTCATGTACATAGAAATGTTCACCTATATACAAACAATTGACGACGTCAATAATCAGCATAATAATCACATAGAGGTAGCCTAGTATGTTGACTAATTCGTAGGGCGTCTTGATAGCCGTAGGAGTCGTGCATGCTATATATAGTCGTATATATAGGGATTGGACCGTGAAGGTAATAACTGCGACCCGCGCAGGCGAGTCCTCAGTTTGTCTGCGAAGTTGTCTGGACAAGAGCCAATGACGCCTCGCCCCTCGACCGCAGGGGGTAGACGAAGTTTTTGAGCTATAAGCACAACGCTGGGTACGGATGTAATATAATTGCAAAAAACGGCCAAACGGGGTGGCTAGAGAGAAAGCATGCACGTGCTCCACGACGCTGCCGTCGCCACGGGCAGCGCGGGGTAAAGAGGTTTGATAACAAACCTCGCACTCGTACGGAGCCAGTAATATATGCTTCGCTCTTATATAAAGGACTTATACTTTTTCGAGAACTTGAGCTCCAAGGGCCTGTGCCTCTAACAAAACAATACAAGCTTACACAGTGTGCGGTATGAAACGTTATTTTCTTTGTGAGCCTGGTAGAAGACGTGAACATTGACATGTAGTAGACAGTTACGTGAAACTATTGTAACGACTACTAGTACTATTCTATTACAGACTATTAGCCAGACTATTGGAGACGATTCGCGAGTGTCACGGCGTAATGCCAAAGAAATCTTTCGTCGTTTGGACCTCCTCGCCCATGAAGAAACTTACACTTGCACAGCAAGTACAGACGCCTGCCATCATCTATCGATGGATGAACATCCATGGGTATGTCATGAATTCGACAAGAAGATGTGCTCTAACGCTGTAATGCTGCTACGCGTCTATGCAGAAGGCGATGAATAATGATTAATGGACTGCTGCTCTGCTATTATATACATGGTTGTGAGTATGAACGTCATGATCGAAACAGTCTCAACAGCAATGTGGGGTTATAACAGAGCATACGCTGGTGCATTTCACATAAACTCTAGTGCGAATCTCACTGTAACACCATCATCAGTCAGGCCTTGCCCGGTCCTAAGATGCGCGAGGAATTAGGACTGGGACGTCAACGATTCCAGAGAGACTTGGTACGCGACTTAATTCGGTCGCAATACTTCGCTACGCTAAAGTTATAGTTAGTCGAGCGTGTCAAAGCTCTCCACCGCGGGGCAGTCTAAGCCGAATTCGCCGTTGGCTTGTGTGAAATTCTCTGGTAACCATCCCTCGAACAGAGCCTCGTCGCGCCATCTATGGACCCATATGTAACGAGAATAACTTAAGGGCGCTAAATTAAATAAATTCGAAATCGCTTTTCTTACCAGAAACGTAACGCGGTCGTTTCCAACCAACAAGTACCAATTACGAGCATTTGCATTTATGTCTCGGCCCTACGTTGCCATAGCCGAAAGCTTCTTCAAGCGCCCACACTCCTCAACATTGACGCGATTACAGGCCGATTTGACATTAACCGTGGAAATTGGTTCTAATACCGAGAGCACGAAATTGGAGTAAAAGCTAGCGCCACCGAGGTGGCGGCTGTTCGCGCTTAGCGCTATACTCCGGCTGGCAGATCGTCTCTAGTATAGGGGTATTCTAACCCTAGCAAAGAGCGTTTCTTGCAGCTAGTAGTAGTAGTAGTACTATACTATATATAGTATTAGTACTAGTAGTAGTACCTCTAGTACTATAGTAGTAACTAGTAGTAGTAGTACTAGTAGTCTAGTAGTAGTAGTACTAGTGCTGATAGGGTCTATGTCCCCCAGGGTACTGCCGGAACGTACCCGGTACGTCCGGTATACCAACTACCCTGGTACTAAATACTACTATCTAATATGCCAGACGCGTACCTCGCCTACTCCACTAACGAGTCTAGGGAGTCGCCTACGCCTACTCTACCCTAACCCCAAACCCTAACCCTAACCCTAACTCTACCCACCCTAACCCTAACCTAACCATATCAGCTAGATATTTACCAGGGTACGTTCCGGTATCCAAACCGTAGCCCAGGGTACGTTCCGGCAGTACCCTGGGGGACATAGACCCTATCAGCAGTATTAGTAGTAGTAGGACTAGTAGTAACAGGAGTCGTCATTATTAGTAACTTACTAGTAACAGAGTTTGTCATTATTAGCTCCTGGTAGTAACTAGTACTAGTACTAGTAGTGCTTGTACTAGTAGTACTAGTAGTAGTACTTACTAGTAATTATTGTAACATGTACTTGTAGTAATAGAAGTATTCGTAGGTGTGATACAATTGTATCACACTGAGTGCACACGTGCGTAAACACAATTTGTTGTGTAGGCGCCCGTTGCTGCACAGGATACATGCCCTCTAACTATTACGTCATCATCGGAAACATCAAGACCATCGGGGTTCCAACATGGATACGGTAAAGTTGAAGCGCACGTCACGATTGCAGCTAGACTGGTACGACCTTCACTCCGCCAAGAACTCACTTACAGTTGTGCCAGCGTGTGGAACTCTCCACCGTGCAGCAGCAGTCTAGCTCAATGGCGACCCTTGTGTACAAAAATAACTTGAAAATGGTATGTACATTGGCCCTCGTCGCGCCATCTATGGACGCCACTATGTACGAGAATATTTCACGGCGTGAAACGGAAAAATGGAAACTCGCTTTTCTAGAGGAAAACGAAAACGCGCGCCGACCAGCACAACCAACAAATTACGACCATTTGTATAAAATGTCTACCTACGTGCATAGTAAAAGGCTTGTGGAATCGCCACAACTGCTCAATTGAGCGATATACGGCTTATCCTATACCGCGAAGGCACTGAGGAAGGTGTTCTAAACAGGGCAGCGAATTTGATTTAGTGTTGCCGCTAGGCGGCGTTGTTTGCGCTTCGCGCAGATATCCGGCTGCAGATCGTCAAGGTTTCATATCTCTTCATCTGGATCGGGGAGAAGGGACGAGACATACAATCGACGTTTACCTTCCAAGAAGACGAGGAGAGGAAGTTGGCACCGGTATATGCCAAATTCACCGAGTACCTAACTCCGAAGTCGAACACTGTGATGTCACGCTATTTGTTCCACCGTCGAGTACAGCAGCCAGCAGAGCCAGTCAACCAGTTTGTCACGGATTTGCGAAAGCTCATGATGGACTGTGCATACCCTCAATCAGTACAGAATGACCTGATCCGTGACCGCTTAGTGTTTGGAGTGTTATCAGATAAAGTGCGTGAAAGAGTTATCAACACTGGAAATAGTCTAACGCTAGACAAAGCCATCGACATTGCTCAAACGCAGGAAGCTACATCACAGCAACTGAGTACCATGGCAGCGAGTGTTGCAGCTGTCCATAAGGTAAACAAACCCAAGGGTAGGATCGAGTTATGCACCAAGTTACCGTAAACAGTCTACACCCGTGTCTTCAATCCAGCTAGTTAAGCCATGTCACAACTGTGGTCACGATAAGCACACTAACGGCACATGCCGATGCTGCCAAAAAGTGGGTCACTACTCACGTGTGTGTAAATCGAAGACAAAAAGACATGTTCGCGCTGTCGATGAGGCAGGACCTGGTCTAGATCCCGATGAGTTCAACATAGACAGTGTCCACAGTGTTGATGGTATCAACAAGGCAGTCGCAGATCTCTCGACCCCATCAGGTCATGTGATTTCAGTCAAAGTTGACATTGGAGCTGAGGCTAACGTGTTGCCTGTAGCTGTACAACAGTCTCTTGGCTGTAAACTACAGCAGTGTGAGAATCGACTGTACTCTGGGCACCCACTGGAACCACTGGGTACGTGTGTAATTTCATGTACACACAAGGAGATTACCTTACCAGTGAAGTTTTCAGTTGCTAAAACTTCATCACCCCCTGTTCTCGGTCTGAAGTCATGCCTGGACTTTGGCCTCGTAAAACTTGTGCTGTCTGTCACCGAGCCATCCCGGACATCTACCGCACAGTTGTCATCTCCAGCAACCCAGAAAGTACATCAGCACGTTACGCCATCCTCCACACAGGCTGTAGTAGACCAGTTCAGTGATGTGTTCAAGGGAATTGGTTCGTTTGAGGGTGAGTGCTCTTTTGCCATCAACAAGGAAGTGTTCCCCGTGATCCACCCAACGCGCCGTATCCCTTTCTCACGCCAAGAGAAAGTCAAGCTTGACCGCATGGTGGATATGAACATCATCGCCAAAGTCACCGAGCCTACAGAGTGGGTAAACTCAATGGTAGTATGTGAGAAAAAGTCAGGAGCTATTAGGATCTGCCTAGACCCTAAGGATCTCAATGCTGCCATTCGTCGTCCTCATTATCCTGCCAAGTCATTCGACGACATCGTTGGAAGATTAGCCGGTTCGCGCTACTTCTGTGTCCTCGATGCACGCTCAGGGTACTGGGCCATTAAGCTGTCTCATGAGTCGTCTTTGACTACAACCTTCAACACGCCATTCGGCAGGTACCGTTTTCTCCGATTGCCCTTCGGAATCGTATGTGCACAAGATGTGTTCCAGCGCAAGATTGATGAGGCGTATGAGAATCTGGACGGTGTCGAGTCCATTGTTGATGATATCCTCATACATGCGCCAACGCTGCACATGCTCAACGACCGTCTGCGTGCTTGTCTTCAGCGCTCACGAGAAGTCGGTGTTAGGCTCAACTCGGATAAGTGCATATTCGGGTCAACCGCGGTCACATATTTCGGGCACCAGCTGACAGAAGGTGGAGTCAAGCCAGACCCAGCTAAGGTGGCGGGAGTTGCCAACATGACACCTCCCACTAACAAGTCAGAGTTGGCTACCATCCTTGGCAAGCACCTGGCTAGGTTTGCACCATGTCTGTCCGAAGTCACAGCACCTCTAAGAGACTTGCTGAAGGAGGAGTCGGTGTTCGTCTGGGACTCCCCACAACAAGTACCCTTCGACAACATGAAGGGGGTCCTATGCAAACCAGGCGTTGTCCTTGCATACTATGACCCGTCAAAGCCTCACACACTTCAGGTGGATGCTTGTAGGTATGGCCTGGGTGCCACTCTTCTACAAGAGGGCAGGCCAGTATGCTATGCGTCTCGATCTCTCACCTCTGCCGAGCAGGCGTATGCTCAGATAGAGAAGGAGACACTTGCAATCCTCTTCGGATGTACCAGGTTCCACCACTTCCTGTATGGTCAGCAGACAACTGTGGAGTCTGACCATAAACCCCTGGAGTTCATAACCAGGAAACCGCTTGCAGCTGCGCCGCCACGCTTGCAACGCATGTTGCTGAAGCTGCAAGGGTATGACATCAAAGTCGTACACAAGCCAGGTAAGGAAATACCTGTCGCTGACACGTTGTCTCGTCATCCTGTTGACCCGCCGTCTAAGGATGATATGGAGTCAGTCGCTCGGGTGCACTCTGTGTTTGAGTCCGTTCGCGTCACCCCACACAGACTTGACGAGATCAGGTCTGCCACAGAGGAAGACCAGGTCATGCGCATACTCGTGGACACAGTAATCAACGGTTGGCCGGAGAATCGTGTGTCTTGCCCTAAAGATATACTGGATCACTGGAACCATAGGGACCAACTTTCTGTGATTGATGGTATCGTTTTCAAGTCCCACAGAATTGTGATCCCAGAAAAGCTCCGATCTTCTATGTTGGCATGTTTGCACACAGGCCACATGGGCATGGAGAAGTGCAAGCAGCGAGCAAAAGACACTGTATTCTGGCCATGTATTAACAAGGACATCGAGAATTGTGTTAGCCAGTGCTCAGTCTGCCAAGCACACAGGTCGTCACCTGCGCATGAGCCACTAATGAGTCATCCCATTCCTGATCGCCCATGGCAGCGGATCGCCAGTGACATTTTCACTTTGAATAGTGAAGACTACCTTATCACGGTAGATTACCTCTCTAGATTTGTTGAGTTAGACAGATTGAGAGATACACGATCGTCAGCAGTAGTACACAAGCTCAAGTCTCACTTTGCCCGTCACGGTATTCCAGATACCCTGATAACAGACAATGGTCCACAGTTTTCATCAGTAGAGTTTGCTCGATTCGCAGAAGCCTGGGGATTCGAGCATATCACTTCCAGCCCTGCGTATCCTCGCTCGAACGGGTTGGCAGAGAAAACTGTTCAAACGGTCAAACGAATACTGACCAAAGCCAAGGAAGACAAATCTGACCCCTACCTTGGACTCTTAGAGCTACGAAACACTCCTGTGGATGATTTTGCTTCACCCGCACAGTTGCTGATGAGTCGTCGTTTAAGGTCCGTCATTCCAGTGTCTGAGAAGCGCCTCCTTCCACAAGCCATCAGCCCAGCATCAATCAGATCCACACGACAAAAGCAGCAAGCCAGTCAAAAGATGTACCATGATCGCACCTCACAGCCAGCTAAGCCTCTTGTGATAGGAGAGAGAGTGCGTATGCACCTGAAGTCTTCCCCCAGTAAAGCAGCTGTCGTTATTGGCCATGCTAAAGAGCCTAGATCGTACGTCATCCAGTCTGATGATGGTGGCGTTTATCGGCGCAATCGCTACAATCTACTGAGCTCTGGAGAGTCATATCAGCGCACCACCCAAGATTGTTACCCTGAAGACCCACCACGCACTCCATCAGGGCCAAGCCTAGACGCAGCATCTTCAGCCCATAAACAGTGCCCCGAATCACCATCACTACCAAATGTGAACTCTAGTAAAGATGATAATATAAGCAGATCTAGATATGGTAGGGTGATCAAGCCCCGTGTTAGGCTTAACCTGTGAGTGTAGAATATAAGCCAAGTGAGCATATAATGATGTATATAAAGATATATGTATGATTATGATAGGGACCAGTATACTGGCATAGTAGGTTAAGTATAAAAAAGGTGTTTTATGTTATATTACTTATATATATATACTGTGATTGGCAGGTACATTTGTTTGCATTAACGTAACTACTGAAATAGTCAGTACAGCAACATTGAGCCATTTATGAATGCATAAGTTCATTCTAGTTTATAATGTTATGATGTTAAAAGCACATGTTACAAACATATCCTATAGCGAATCCTAGTTGTCTAAATAATCTAAAGCTGTGATCTAAAAGTAAATAGCTGATCACTGTCAGACCTTATGTGCATTCCAAGTCATCCTTATTAACAAGTTTATTTGCACGTTTTGTTTTATGTTCATGAAACGGATTACATCGATGACTGACAAAACTCTTTATTGTGTAAAGAGAGATAAAGTATATTTAGGATATATATGACACGCCAGATGGCGCGTACATCACCACGCGGGAGATCGGATGTATGGCGTTCATAGTCATTGAATAAACAGCTTGTTACGGCTACCATATGTCTTGTAATCGTGCTATGTAAGCAGTCCACACCATACAACAAGATGTATCTATAACTATCTATAGACTTTCATAAAGCAAATTCAGCAATACATATTACATAAAATTGTATAAAGTTATAAACATCAAATTAACAATTATATATATGTATATTTTACTATTTGATTCAGTTCGAGTTTGTTCAACTTTATTGTAACTTCTAAGTGACACGGTCACGGTCACACGTGTAACAAACAAAGGGAGAAAACTCGAATTGGACTATCAGCAATAATGTTACATAGAACAATTTGAAACTGAATGTATCTACGTTCAAGCACAATAAACAAATTGGAATTGTGAAACAGTCGCCGAGCCTGGGCCGGCTACTTCATAAAACAAGCCCAAGGCCACGATTGACGCGGCGGCTTTTGATGTACACGATCGATCGATCGCGTGCTATATCCGGCCTGCGACGCGTAGCAAGCGCGGCAGTGCGGCACACATCACATACACAGTTACACAATACACACACACTGGCTACGCGAAGTTTCACCGAAGTTCGGATGAATATATATAACAGACGTTTCGTAAATTCGTAGTAATTTCGTACCACCATGTCACTTACTGCCGCTTAGGTAAGTTAGGACAAAGTGGAACGGAGGTGACAATTTGATAAGAAAATTATCGTTCCAGATTCCCGATCATCCCGTTCTCTAACTTTTCTTACGTCTACAGTCCCCCTTCACTCCATCCCTTGATCTCAACAACCCAAAGTTTGATGTTGAAACAAATTATAACACGAATTTTATACGATGCTGTCACACTATTTGCAATTTCTATGTTCCGGATTCGGGTCGGATTTCGGATCGGATTTAGCGATACACATCGGATTCGGATTCGGATTCGGATTCGGATTCAAAAATTGCCATCGGATTCGGATTCGGATCGGATTTAAAATAGCCATCGGATTCGGATTCGGATTTTTTTAAATGCTGTCGGATCCGACGCACAGCACTAGTGCACATTCAATGTTCATGTGCTGGTAATATGCGTTATACAGTATTATTTTTACTCAGAATTCCTGATAGATAGCAAAGTATGCTATTACTAGTCGGTATCAAAGTTAGAAGGCGAAGATTCGGCCATTTTGCCTCACTTTAAATATTTGATGATTGAGATTTGAAAATTTACGAGCAAGATTTGTTATTTTGTTTATTGGAAAAAAGAGGATGTATCCGGTATATATAATGCATAGGGACTTCCGGCAGCCATTTGACGTCTGATTAGCAAACGTGACAACGTTGGCCTTCTAGTTCTAGTTTCTAGTTCTAGACAAAACTTTTTAGACTTTGTTAAGAATAAATACATGATCAACAAGAAAATTAGTCTGGCAGTATCAAGAGAATGCTGTGATGCAGTGAAATCTTTGCTGAAGAATGATATGAACGGAGTCGAGTCATATTTGGGAATTCGTACAACGACAAATGAAAAGGAAAAGTGCAGCAAAATTGCTAAATTCAGACACAAGGTAGGTTTCGATTACTGCTGTCACATATAGGTACTTCATATTACATGCGAAATGAATAGTGGTGAAAAGAAAAGAAGGTTGAGCAACATCTTAATTAAGATTCCATGTCCATTCATTTGTACTAAATGTCCGCCAGGTCGCTGCTACGAGTAAGGGCCTACGTCGTCAGTAAGAAATTACCATTTTGTTAAGTGTACGGTTAACTAAATTATAATTACGTCACTATGAATAAATTTGAGCTTAGTCATGGTAAGGTTTTGCAATAACCATGACACACAAAAACGTTATTTCGTAACGTTTATTTTAAACGTAAATGTGTTGGGTTTTTATAACGTTTTCGAAACATTTGTAAAACGTTTTTTTATTTAAATGACAAATGTGTATGTGTGCGCGCGCTGTTGTGCGTGTGTGCCAAACTGCATGCAGCGCCCCCTTCTTACAGCTCAGGATATAATGAGTAAATTGAATAGGAGTATGAGGTAAATTGAGCCAGAGCGAGAGCGCCATCTGTCGTGGAGTCTGCGTGTATGCGCGCGCGTGTGCGTGTGTGTCAGCGTGTGTGCGTGTGTGTCAGCGTGTGTGTGCGCGCGTGTGCGTGTGTGTCAGCGTATGTGTGCGCCCGTGTGCGTGTGTGTCAGCGTGTGT
>NW_014579592.1:18543-29486 GCF_000485595.1 Priapulus caudatus
TGATGATGATGATGATGATGATAATGAAATCTGTTGAGGATGGTTCGGATGCAGACTGTATTTTCTGTGGCGATAGTAAAACACCTAATGAAGGCTGGATACGTTGTAATGCTTGCCACCAGTGGGCACACGATGAACGTGCTGGTGTTGATTCTGATGACGATGAGTTCACATGTGAATTGTGTGATGATAACTAGTACTTTGTGTGACTAAAACTAATGTCCATTTTACCCCTTGGACCATGGCCATTTTACCCGAGAGGTCGGGTAAAATGGCCATCAGCGATACAAATCTTTCGGATCACATAGTGTAAAGTCATTTAAGTAGAGAGTTAAATTTATTGTTCAGTTGTGTTTGTAATACAAAGTGTTTTTAATTTATATATTTGTTTTGTCTTTTTCCCTGTTTAATCTGTGAATTTTCTCCATCCAAAGTTAAAGTGGCCATTTTACCCCACTTTCCCCTACCAGCTGGTGGCAGTTCCTATAGCTGCGTTCACACGATATACACGGCCTCGCTGGTTCCGTACTTATCTGGTGCTGAATTCGGCTGAAACACCGTGCTAAGACAACCTGAAGCGTTCACACGAGAATCGAGGCTTAGCTGGCTAGGTATAATATAGACTGGTACCCGGTCGACAGTTCCACACGCTACACTAAGCTCGTGTAGCGAACGGGTACCAGTCTAGGTAAGTGCGCTACAGTTTCGCAATTCGAAATTGCGTTCACACGACAGACAATACGCAGCCAGCGTGGTGCCGAATATACGCGGCTTATTCAGTACCGTACCGTACCGGTATCAAACCGTTCCGTTTCCGTGGCGTTCCGTGCCGCGCCGCGAGTGTGGAGACGTGCCTTAAGCCGCGTATTTCAGTACGGTACTAAATAAGCCACGTATATTTTTAGCGTGTGAACGCTCAAGTACGGTACTGAAATCCTTGTGTGAACGCAACTATAGTCTCAATCAAACCAGGATCAACCAACAGAGATTTTGATGGTGCCAGTAAAGCAGTCAAAACAAAATCAGGAAGACAGGGACACTAATGCTGGTCAAGTACCGGTATGTGAAAAATAGCTTTCGACAAAACGTTATTAACGACAAGTGTAAGTCATTTACACAAGTGCAAACAAAAAGTGAAAATAACGACTTTAATTATAATGTTGATACAACATTTTACAATTCACTGGTTTTGAAACAAAAGCATACGTATTCTATGTCCGGTAAAAACTTTGCTCTAATTCTAGCTGACGGATGATCGCCGAACAGTCATCTGTATAGAGGATTTTTATGAAACAATATCGGCAGTCCACGAAGCAACTGGTCACATGGGCGAAAAAAACACCAACATCAAGGCGAGCTGATTATCACACTATCTTTTCTATATTGCATAAGCACGCGCAATTTTATTTCCTGGCGACGACGGTTCTGGTCGCAACAATCGATTACTCGTGATCAAAATCACCCCTGTGCGCCGGGTTTTAGGTACACAGATAGGGTATGGCACCAGCACACATGCCAGGTGTTGCTTCAAAGAGGATCAATATATAATTAGTTAGTGTAAGGTCTATCATCCCATTTCGATGAGAAAAAACATAACAGTTGTAATGTATTGTTTTATTATATCAATATTGCCCATACTAGATGGCGGCAGTTGTTCACCCCTGGGAAGGACCAGAGTAATAATGCGACCGCATTGTGCGTTTTGTTTCTTATGCTTGGTTTTATTTCACAATAAATCTATGTGAATACATCACAAATTGCGACGAGGATGGGATCATGAACACACACGATAAGTAGGTGTGCATAGAACAAGGTGTCGTACTACCAACCATCGGTATTTCCGTTTTCGATGATCTGCACCGGGAGACGAAACGGAGCGCGCAGATTTCTCAAAATGGCGATCAGCTTACCATCGTTTGCTGAATTCGAAATGCACCCTCGAGAAACCGCACCTACCCGGTTTGAAAAATATGTGAAGAGCCTTGGCAACATGTTTACAGCCATGACACTCACAGATCCTGAAAGGCGTAAGGCTATGTTCCTGCACTATATAGGTGAGGAAGCATGTGACATTATAGATACATTGATCATACCAGAACCAGCCGCTGGTAAACATGAGGATACAAATATATACGACAGAACCATAAAAGCGATGGCCGACTACATCGAACCTCAAAGATGTACAGACCACCATGTATATTCTTTTCGCAAAGAAACACAGATAACTAGTGAATCAGTGACAGAATTTCACACTAGACTGCAGATCCTGGGTAAGAATGTGGTTTTCAAGACAACAATGTCGAGATCAGACGACAAATTATACAAGGCACTTCAAGCTCGCGCCTAAGGAGGAAAGCAATAGAACAAGGCTTAACCTAGAGCAACTTTTAAAAACAACTCGCGCGATGGAAACTGCAGATGAACATTCTCAAGAAATGGATCGAGAGACGTCACATGCAGTGAACAGCAAACCGTTTCATCAGGAAAACAAGTACAAGCCTAGTGCCAATTATCACGGCAGACGTCAAGTGAAGCCTGACAAACAGCGAAACACCACATGTGGGCTTTGCGGCGGCTTGTATCCACACAAAGAACAGTGTCCTGCTGGAGGGAAAACTTGTCATAAGTGTGGAAAATCTAATCATTTCGCAAGATTGTGTCGAGGAAAACGAGCTGCACAATCTGAATCACAGGGACGAATCAGTCAGCGAGGGCGAGACAGACCAATCAGACACCGAGCGCGTGCAATAGAGATAGGGAACGCATCTGAGATAAAAGACATGCGATCTGAAAATTCGGCTGTCAAGTGTGATTTTAGTGATAATAACATTGATGATGACGGGTATACATTTCGTCTTACTGACACTACCAACATGACTGTCCGTGACAAACCACTGTTCAGTGTCATCATAGCTGGCACACCAGTGCGAGTAATAGCTGATTCTGGGGCATCGGTGAATGTTTTGAACAAGACAGATTATCTCGCAGTAAAGAACAAGCTGAGTTAACATGCACGGCAGATCAAACTGTGCTCTTAAAGTCTAATCGTATCGTCATACCTGCACAACTTCAGCAGAGAACAGTAGACATTGCACATGAGGGACATCTTGGTATTGTGAAAACTAAGGCTCTTATGAGAGAAAAGGTTTGGTTCCCTCTCATGGACAAACTGATAGAACGAAAAGTCACATCGTGTCTATCTTGCCAAGTTGCCACGCCAGTATCCAACCGTGAACCATTGAAACCAACCATGCTACCTGAAAAGGTGTTTGAACTTACCAGTGTTGATTTCGCATACATCGAGGGGGAAACAGTGATGCCGTTCATATACGATTATTCACGTTTCCCATTTGTGGTACCTGTGCGATCAACTGCAGCAGCAGCTGTAGTTCCAAAGTTAGACGAAATCTTCGCAACATTTGGAACACCAGAGACCGTGAAATCTGATAACGGACCCCCTTTCAACGGAGAGGAGTTTGCCAAGTTCGCAGAAACTATGGGTTCTAGGCATCGCAAAGTGACCCCTTTGTGGCCTAGAGCCAACGGTGAAGAAGAACTTTCGTCAGAATGCTGAAAAAGCATGTGAAAATCGCGAAAGTTGAAGGAGTCAACTGGAGAAAGGCCCTACAAGGCTTTCTTAGAACTTACAGATGTACTCCTCACTCTACAACAAACGTTGCACCTGCTACATTGTTCCTGAAGCGTGTGATCAAAACCAAACTACCCCAGATTGTAGAACATGATCCCATCAGTGACACGGTACGCGTACGGGACACTCAACAGAAGCTGAAAATGAAATTCCATGCTGATTCAGCCAGATATGTGAAACCTACTGACCTACAGGTAGGTGACTCAGTGTTAGTGAAAACCCCATACAATCTTGTCAAAGGTGGCTTACCATATCAAACCACACCACTAAACATTACTCAGAAGAAGGGTAGTATGATATCTGCATCAGATGGGCAGCATTCTGTGACCAGAGACTCTTCATTCTTTAAGAAAATCCCGAGTGATATGGAAGTAGGCATGGAGAGAGACTGTGAGATCACAAGGGACGAGGAGTTGGGTGTATGATCGGTTTGGTGTTGATCGGGCTGTTCTGCAGTCCCATTTAATGCCTAATCAGTTACCACGAGCTGATAACATTCCGCGGCACATAGACACCCCATTGAAGTTGACTGTGAACCCTCAGACGTCATCTTTTGATACAGATAGGTCATCACCTCCTATTCCCCTAAGGCGATCAACCCGGATGAGGAAGGTTCAGAGAGACTTGATCTTTAGAGTTTGACTGTAGTGGATGAGAATGTTGTGAAAGCAGACAGCTTACAGCAATTTGTGAAATATAATTTCCAGTTTATGATTGTAGTGGATGAGTTAACCTTCAGTGTTAATCTGTATGAGCATCAGGCTCTAAGACAGTAATTTGTGTTTGAGCAAATAGTCCAAAGGTACCACAATGGCAAATCCGCCAATCAGCGCTGGGATAGGTCAGGAATGAGTACCTTTTTGAGTGTCTGCATGCGCTAGAATTTTGTATTTCTCATTAGAAAAGAGTATAACTGTTTGCAAATGTTAATTTCAGAAACTAGAATCTATTCTGAATCCGACAAATGTAAACGGCTCGTCCGAGGTTGCTGGGACGGCCCAGGAATTTTCAAAGAAAGCCTACTTTTTGCGCAGATTTACATTGTAAATTGGCCATTTCTAGTGTGTGCTGGCAAAAGTTTGTTTACCAAAAAAATGATGGAATAATTTTTTTGTTAATAACATATATGGTGGCACTTGCGACTTGGATTCAGAGAATGGCATTATTATTTGTAAAAAAAACTTTTGCTGATTTATGTGAATTTTTTCGTAAGTATAGCCGTCTATGGGAATTTATATCCAAGCGTAATACCTTAAGCTCGGGTTGTAAATAAAACTGATTATTGTCCGTATTTTCCGTTAGATTTGCGTATCGATCGAAAAACGAAGAAAGAAGCCTGAATTTTTTTTGCTGCAAAATTTTGGACATTTTAACCTTGTTACCTGATTAATAGCATGTGTTCTTCTGCTGTTTGGTTTAATAAGTACAACAAAAAAATTCGCGATAACATTTTGGTTTCAGATAACGACGACGAGACATGTTTTATTTGGCAAGGTACATTAACACGTGACAATTATGGCTACGTTAAACTTAAGCTTCCTAACAGACAGTACTGGACGACGATGCATGCTCACAGACTAGCTTACATGCTAAGTACTAACAGCACGAGTCTTCCTCGAAATTTGCACGTTTCGCATCTTTGCCATAACAAGTTGTGCTTAAACTGTTCGCATTTGTCATTGGAGCCACCCGCAACTAACAATTCGAGGAAATGCTGCCTCCACGCAGAGCCACGAAAATGCATTGGCCACTATCCCTATCCTTCTTGCATTCTCCCTATCTATCCAACTAACAATTAGTAGTAACCAACTAACCAATTTAACTAAATTGAAATAGCAAAAAAATAGACGTAATGAGAGATAGAGTCTGTCTATCACGCTAGGTAAAATCTACTGACAGTAAGCATGGTCAAGCTTTGGACGCGGGTCTAACAAGCCTTTCGAATATGTCGCCTCGCCCTTTACCTCGGCTTTTCTTGCGTGAAGCGAATATTTTACCTTTCTTGAGTAACACCGCCTTTCTCTCTGTAGCTGTCGTTGCTGGTTCTTAATGGCGTTGCGCCTCTGCTCTTCCTGTTGCAGGTACTTGACGGACCGGCTTCCGGAAACGAGTGCGGCCCCTACGAACTGGCACTTCTCCGCCATTGCCGTGGCGACGCCTCTATTCAGATGAATAATTTGCCCGTGAATGCGCCCGTAGACGTTTCGCGGCCAGGTTTTGCATTTGGGATTAGACGTCTGATACGATTTGTTGATGGCTTCCGATTTCTTCAGGACACGGATTCATTCATAGATGGTAACTCGCATGCACGGCGAACTTTTTTTTTTTACTGGGACCTCACAAAGTGTTTAGGTTAGCATATATGCAAACGAAAGATTTTTAGCAGAAAATATCATCTGCTTTAAGGTACCACGAAGGCAAATCCGCCAATCAGCGCTATGGAGGATTGGCGGATCATCACCTATGGGAACCTATGTGAATTGGCCATCACCTATGGGAATTCATTTCCCAGGGTGGTACCAATATCAATGGTTATCCAGTGAGTGACTATAAGGAAGCTGATTCAGTTAAAATCCACCAGGAAGGGGATGTAATGTATTGTTTTATTATATCAATATTGCCCATACTAGATGGCGGCAATTGTTTACCCCTGGGAAGGACCAGAGTAATTATGCGACCGCATTGTGCGTTTTGTTTCTTATGCTTGGTTTTATTTCACAATAAATCTATGTGAATACATCACAACAGTGTGATCTGCTAGCGCAGACTTTTTGATGCTCGTCGCTGCAACCTGCAACTGCAAGTGATTGGTCGCACGCCTCACCGTGTGTGCGCATGCAAGCGACTTAACAGCAGTCGCTTCTTTCCATTGTCTTTCTGAAGCGATTGGGAGCGACAGATCAAACAACAGTATTATGGAATACCTCACAGTGACGTTGTACAGTTTGTTCAATCCTGCTTGACATGCCAGGTGAAAGGGGCTCAACGAAATACTGCGGAGCCGGTAGTTATTGTGAGCCAAGGTGTGTTTAGCAGATGTCAGGTATGTCTTCCCTTGCACGGCACGGTTAAAAGACATGAGCATTTTACTGTACGGGTAGTAGGGAAGGGCGGTAAACTGCGCAGCATTAATTGCGCACAATTTTTCATGAATTTTTCGTAGTGTTTTATTGGATTAACCATTCAGCGTGGTTGTTGTGGTATGACGTTGCATAACATACATTATTTTCGGGCCTTAACTTAACCATCAAACATTATATTTGTATAAAAATAACTACATTTAGTGTAACAATTAACGATTGATGTCGGATACTGTGATAAACAACATTTAGAGTAATTTTAAAGTTGAAACTATATTCGAATCTTAACTGGTGTGATTGTGATGCAGTTTCTTAACACCTGATTGTTTCATTTTTCGTTTTACAGCTAGATCTAATCTACATGCAAAAGGAAGAGGTAGATGGGTACAGATGGATCGGCCACATGGTCGACCGTTTTTCGAACTTTAATTTAATATTCCCGCTGGGGAAAAAACTGTTCAAGAAGTCAACACTGCCATTGAAAGTCTTTGCAATCATCGGAACCCCACCATCCTCCAACCAGACAACGGCAGCGAATTCAGCGGCCTTCAAAAGATATTAGATAATTGGCCAGGCTCCTGCAACCTTATACATGGAAGACCCAGACACCCCCAGTCGCAAGGTGCAGTGGAGCGCTCCAACAGACTGCTCGAAGATAAAGTTTCGTCTATGAAACTAGACTATACTGGTCCTTCACCTGCACTCTGGTACAAGTGGCTACCAGTGATTCAATGTAGGCTATATTGATATATTTATTCTTTCTTAATAACAAAGATTTAGGTTTAATATTCTAATTTTAAGCCGTTTTACCCAAATGTTTTGGTTAACATTTACCTCTCATACTTTCGAATCATTTGGGTCGAATCACCCAAAACTGGGGTTTTTGTATACCTAACTCTTTTAATCGATTCACATTATTATATTGTGTATTACAGATCAGATGAACACAGTTAATTCTAGGGTAATTGGAATGACTCCATATGAATGTGATTTCGGAAGAAAACCAGCAATGCCTGTTGTGCCACAAAGAAGAGGCCGTGTTGTAGAAGAGCACGATATTACAGAAGAGTTGACCAACACCTTTGAGCAGAGTCATGTCGTGTTAGGTAAGTGAAAACACCAGTACCATCACTCGAGTAGGTTCAACTGTTTGCTTAATTTTTTAAATTAAATTTACTGAAATTATTTACGTAATTGACAGGATATGAGCACTTTGAGAGTGAAGAAAGAGTTTCTGAAGAAAACAACATGGACAGCTGCGGTGATCACAATAATGAGCCAACAATCTCCAAAATAGCCCACGATTACGACAACCTGGAACGAGGTGCAGTCTGCAACGAAGTTTGTGATGCAAACAAAGACACCCAAGAAACAAATAAAAAAGGTAACAAACCTTTTGGTGTATGTACTATATTTTGCAAAACACAGACATTATAACAGTTTATATGGTGAAACAATAACCGAATGATTCATAGTTTATTAGAGATGATCCTAAGTACTTTACGCCTAGTCTAAATATGCAACACATACTGGTATACGTAATATCACTTTTACACTGGCTTAACTCTACTATCATCTAACCCACGTAAAATACGGCTAACCTTCTTATTAAAGGCGGCCAACATAATGCTGAAAGCGTGGAATTGAATGACTCGGACAACCAAGCTCGTTGTCCGTTTGTTCGAGTTTGGAGTCCTGAGGAGCTGGCGTCTAATCCTCGTCATACCGAGAGCAGAGTTGTAGCAAACACTGCATACTTAAAAAATGCAATGAAAAGAAGGGGACAAAGCAAGAAGAGGCAAAACACAGAAAACTTGTCAGTTGGAGATTTCGTTACAGTGAAGATTCCAAAACAAGACCGGCACAAGTTTCAGAGCAAACGCCTTCCTGCCGTTATTGTTAAACAGCATGGAAAGAAGCGACTGTCGTTTACACTTGGGTAATTATTATCCTGATTAAGACGGTATGTAAAACCAAAGAGAAAATATTCCAACTCTTTTATTTACAAAACTATTAATGTTAGAACAACCATTAAACTTGTACTGGCAAGCAGTAAAATTTGTGTGCAGCCCTCGTATCTGTATGCCTTTATTTGCACTATAAGAATGTGATTTTAATACCAGATTATTAAACCATTTTTGTTTAATTTAAAGGTCCAAGTACGGTGTTCTAGAGGGCAGATATTCTGGGGACATGATTCAGAAATTTGGTAGAGTACTGCCACTTAGTGTTCAAGGATTTGAACAAGATCAGACCTTGCCACTGAGATCTGCTGTCAAAAAGTTTACAGCCTCTGCAGGTTGTCCGACAAAGAAAAGGGTTCATCGCAAGCAAAACACAACATGCATGGTGTATGTATATATCAGTTCATATTACATTTTATCAAGCCAATACCTGTACTATATAAATTATTAACAAAGACTCGTACCACGCACATTTTTTCACATTTTGTTACAGTTTCAATGCTTTAAAGAAACCAAGTAATTAATAGCATAGAGCTGCTTAAACTATTGTATTATGTATACTGAGAACTTGAGTTTAAGCTATTTCTGCTAATATAATGGCTAACAAATGACACCGTTTATTTGACAGTACAGAACAGTACAGGCCAAGCACAGTACCAAGTGCACCATCGACTGATGACGGCATACCAGCGGCTTTCAGACCGTTCGTGCAGTCACTATTGCAATCGGTACAAAATGTTTGATTGTTTTTATATCACTGGTATTTCTGATCTGTTTTGTAGAAACATGTACTTATCTGGGTATATCTGTGGCAATTGCAAAATACAGCATATCATTTATTTTATAGTACTTATTTCTTTAGGACACAGGATCCGCAGTTTTCTTTGTTTTGTTTTAGCAACATCTCTTCTGGTACAACCCCACCCAAGAAAAATTCCAATTCTATGTTTGCCAATTTTTAGTTCAGTCCATGACGGCATCTTGTGTAATTATTATTCAGGATTGCTATGAAACGCATCCATTTCGCATCAATGTTCGCAAATATTTGATTATGCAGTACAATTTCTATTGTTTTTTGAATTAATATTTATTGCATGTCAATGTTTCAGATATATTTCCTACATCCCAGTTGAACTGCGCAAATCACACAAGGCATATAAAACAACAGCTGCAGACAATAACTGCTTGTATGCTAGCGTTTCGATACTAAGACTGGCAGGCATCATCACCGGTGTCATCAAGCTACAGGAACTCGTAGCCAATGTAAATTTAGCAAATGACCTTTTCTTATTTTACACGACGTGTTTAGAAAGACATGTTTTTTACAAGTATTTCAATGTCATTTTTTGCTATTTAATTGTAAAACATGATTTTAGTCTTTAATTACGTTTTTTGTACCAGGTTCTTAAACCGCACACAACACTGGAAGACATTAGAATCTGGACAAATTAAGTCACGACAGCTAGACGGCGTGATTACAGCGTTGGACTTCCAAACTTCCAAGTTTGGAAGACATTGTGACACAGATACACATGGAAGAACTGTACAAGACAGCTCGCAAGGCTGATTCAGGTATTCTTTCTATTTTTTTAATCTACATGATCCACAATACTATTTGAAAGAAACAAACTAAATATGTTTAGTAAATAATTAGTTGACTCAAGTAATATCTTAAACTTTGCAGGTCACATCCAACTCACAATGCTCAGTAAATACCTGCACAGGACCATTGAGGTTTATGCAGGAGCACACAAAACGGTTGTGCAGTACCACAATGCACAACAGTACAAAGGAGTGATGCTGCTGCTGGCACCAGCTCAGATGGCTTGCTGAGGTGAGTATGTAGCTTATAATTCAGTACTGCTTAAAAACACTTGAAACAGTTAAAATTAATTTCCGCGTGCGTGCTTGCTACAACAAAAAATTATTGATCTATTTTTGATATAATGAAAAAGATGAATTATATTTATTTACAGGCTAACCCACTTCGTGCCAATGATTCCAAGAAGTGCGCAAGAACTTGAAAACATCAATAACAACTGTGGGGCCGAGGAAATGGATCTTTGCCAGCAAGATGAAATCACAGGCTGGATAGAATGTTGTGGGGATTTCAGGGGGGGGGGAGTAAAGAGTTGTGGAGATGTCAGGGGGGGATGACGTCATACAACCAGAGACCGGCCAACGCAACAGAGGTAGGAAGGTTTTCCCCAGCGACAAAAACAAGAGAAGGGGAAGGGGGGTCCCAGGGCT
>NW_014579592.1:29499-29981 GCF_000485595.1 Priapulus caudatus
GCACGCACACACACCGTCGAAGGGAGAGCACGCGCACACACCGTCGGAGGGAGAGCACGCACACACACCGTCGAAGGGAGAGCACGCGCACACACCGTCGGAGGGAGAGCACGCACACACACCGTCGGAGGGAGAGCACGCACCCACACCGTCGGAGGGAGAGCCCTGCGAGCTGGACAACGCCGGGAAGGTATACCTTATATATACTAAGGAAGCTATAGCCGACGCACGACAGGGAGACACACGGCCAACCCACGAACTCGCGGCGAGCCGCGAAGCACACGACCGGGAGAGACAGAGACGGCTACAATATTAACCTATAGAAAAGCTAAGAGAAGTAAACGTGTAATCGCCTAACGATCGAGATAACGTAAACGTGGCACGAGCAATACATATATATATCTAGACGCTATATTCGAGAGACGTGCAGTGAGTGTTGTGTTATTCATGTTATCCGTATATGTTGAATAAATCTATCAGTT
>NW_014579592.1:33416-35313 GCF_000485595.1 Priapulus caudatus
CGGATACAACGGGGACCACAAGCAAGAAAGAAAGTGATCCACATAGACTACCTGAAGCCGTATCGAACGGAGGAGCCGCCACTGGACTGGAGGAGGGCACATTCAGAGGCGCCATCAAGATCGAGTGAGGGAGGAAGTGCCGAACCAGCAGAACAAGTGGAGGACAACGAACACGTGATATGGGAGGAAATCGCTCCGAATGATGAGGAAGACGCTGACGGAGGAGAGGACGAGGAAGTACCAACGACGACGAGCCTTCCAGTGAGGAGGGGAGGAAGAGTCAGGAAGCCGCCTCAACGGCTAGACTTATAAGGGAAGGGCCCCAATAAGGAAAGTATGGTCCAAACACAACACAGGCAAGAACGTTTTCTCTTTTCAGATGGACATACTGGAGATCCAGGTAGATCCCCGAGAAACGATCTCGGAGGACGAAGGCAGAGCCACACCAAGGCCAGGCCGGTCGTCACGAGCACGCCACCGCGCACCCCTGTGCCCCCAATGCCGGTACCAGACCGACGATCCCCGTCGGATGCGCCGGCATCAGCAAGAGAGGCACGGCGCGATCCACTCCTCCCGGGTAGACGACGTACCACAACGCCCAGGGAATAACCGCGACCAGGAGAGAAAGCGGGCGCAGGAGCAACGACGCCGGCAGGCCAGGGCACACTGGTCACCGTGGCGCTGCCACATCGAGAAGCACCCTGAAGATGTAGAGGTGTTGAGCCTCCCATATGCCTGGGAGGGACACCCCATAGTCAGCCCGGGGTGCCTGCTGGGTGTTGTGACACCCGTACAACCAACCCCACGGCAGCAAGGACACGAGCCGCTGCAAGAAAGGCGAGAAAGGAGCGACCAACGGCTAGTGGAGAGAAGGGGAAAGCTGAAGGCAAGTATGCGAGCGATCGAGGAGGAGAGCTACCAACGGCAGCTGAGCCAGGAGGAAAGATGCGAGAGGGGAAGAGCGAGAGAGGGAGAGGCTGAGGGAGAGAGGAAGAGGGTAAGACAGTTAAGCCAAAGCCTGGAGGAAGCAAATGAGAAAGTGGCACGACTAAGCCGGAGGGTGGAGGAGCTAGAGGAGGAGGAAAAGATAAGGCAGTTGCGCGAAGATTTGGCCCTCAGTTCGTCAAATAGTGAAAGCAAAGGGGAACCGGAATAGCTAGCCGGGAGGATAGAAGAATAGATAGGCCCATGGGCATAGAGGTATAGCAGGGGAGAGAAGTCCCATATATATATATATATATAGTACATATACCAATATTCAGTATCGATCTAGTAGTCAGGGAACTGTGTATAACCAAGGCAGAATATATATTTTTTTTGTATATACATATTTTTGGATATTAACTTGTTAAAATAGAGACGAGTCAAATATTAGGCTTGATATGTGTATGTTCAGGAATATTACGAAAGGCGATTGTACGGGTGATACCGATGATATTAAATGATTATTAAAACTTTCACGTACTAAAAAAAAAACATTTCTATGTACAGTGTCTGCGTGCGTCTACCATACCAAACCCTAGCTTTAACTCGTAAGCAAGGGAGAGATGAGATCAAGACCATAGGAGATGACATATGATATGGAGGGAAGGTAAATCGTATCCGAGGGCGGATACTAAGAGAAGTTGGGAGGAGTTGTGGGGATTTCAGGGGGGGAGTGAAGAGTTGTGGAGATGTCAGGGGGGATGACGTCATACAACCAGAGACCGGCCAACGCAACAGAGGTAGGAAGGTTTTCCCCAGCGACAAAAACAAGAGAAGGGGAAGGGGGGTCCCAGGGCTACCAGATGTGGGAGGTAAGGGAGTTGCGGCATCACGTACGCGCGCAGGGAGAGAGAGCGGCGCCGGCAGATCACGTGGCAGACAGGGGGGTGTGGCGTTCGGACATACACTGGAC
>NW_014579592.1:36717-38027 GCF_000485595.1 Priapulus caudatus
AACTGCGCGAAAGATCTGCGCTTGAGCGCTTGGGATCAACATCTCCTTTCGGCAACGCTTCTCTAGTATCCCGTCTCATCTGGGTTTTCCTGTTACTGCATCACCGTCCTACCTTCGCGGTAGGAGCGAAAAATGATCCCGCAACAAATAAATTCCACGTGCTAACCACAGCACGTGAGAAAATCCAGTGTGCTCACCCCTAGAGGCACTACAATATCATGAATAGACGAAATGGGAATAAGTATTTTACGAGTTGTTCGTTCCTTCTGTCCGTACAGCCGGTGCACAGCGACGCTGATCTGTATCTATCTATCTATACGTGTGCGTGTCGTGTTTTAGTTTTACCCGCACCTGTTTCAGGGCCTGCACTACCGGATCTGCATTGGCTTTCTTCCCGGTTTTTCTTATGTCCTTGATGAATTCAGTCATGTCGTTGAAACTCTGCTTTAAGTCGTCCTCTGACATCATAAGATTCCGGTTATGATACAGACGGTTCCTGATCTGTAAAATCTTGAAAGGAAAATTCGGGAAATCAGATATAGCTGCCACAAGACTATATCGCGGACTGAACCATGTGGCGCGCAAAATATGCATACGTTTTTGTATGCGTTGTTATTATTGTTATTATTATCATCATTATCATCACTATCACAAGCATCATCATCATCATCATCCTCATCGTCATCATCATCGTCATCATCGTCGTCGTCGTCGTCGTCGTTATCATCATTCTCCTCATCGTCATCATCATCATCAATCATTGCCGTCGTCGTCACCATCATTGTCATTAACATTATTATTTGAATTCGTTACAAAATGGCGGTCAGTTTGTTGGCTTCGTGTTTTACAATCCGGTTCGGGCCTTTTCTTTCAAAATAGTTTTAGATCAAGAAAGATGAGGATACCGAGAAAAAGATGAGCAAACTAACCAGAAAACAGAATCTCTAACATCAACTAGCAGTTGCTAACATTATACCAATCCTGACACAGTGCATGATAGAAGGCGAATACACATACGTTCATAGGGAAACGAATTGTATAGGGAAAGAACTGTGAAGGGAAACGAATTGTAAATGGAAAGAACTGTAAAGCGTAACCTATAGCGGCGGGATATGACTTGCCTTTCCCGTTAACTTGCTATTGACAAGTTTGTCGAAACGTTTGCAGTTCTTGATGAGATTTAAAAGTCCAGACGCGTCCGTCTCGTCTGGGCCGCCCACCTTCTCCTGACCAGGGTTCATGAAGAGCTAGACAAGCGAGAAGAAAAATGCCTTGTAATTATGTTCTCAGTTGTGAGTATAGTAAGATCG
>NW_014579593.1:0-1691 GCF_000485595.1 Priapulus caudatus
CTCTCTCTCTCTCTCTCTCTCTCTCTCCCTCTCTCTTTCTCGTTCTTTCTCTTCTCTCCCGACCCCCCCCTACTCTATCTCATCACTGCTGTTGCGTGCGCGCAGCGATGCGCTGATTCGATGTAATCACGTCATTAATGACGTCATTCTGCATGCAGATAAGCAGCGAGCACGTGCGCGGGCGGGGGGTAGGGTGCGGCGGGCGGGGGGGGCGGGACAAACAGTTGACGTGTCTCGTTAGCGGCATCGTAGCTGCTGACTGTCACTCTCTTTGTCTCCATATTCTTTAGTCACTTGTTGCGCATCGCTTGTACGCGACGACGTGAGACTGCCGACGTCTTTTGTTGTCGCATTTCGTGAGCGTCGATTTTCTTCTGTCTTCGCGAGGTCTCCCTGTCGTCGCGAGGTCTCCCTGTCGTCGCGAGGTCTCCCTGTCGTCTGCTTGTACGTCTGTTTCTCCGTTGTAAATTTGGTTGCTTAATGGGTATGATAGCGCTGTGCGTTCGTGCGTGCGTGCGTNAAGCGAGCGCGCTCTCCTACGCTTAGTACGGCTCATAGGGTCTATGTCCCCCAGGGTACTGCCGGAACGTACCCTGGTAACTATCTGATATGGTTAGGGTTAGGGTAATAGGGTTAGGGTTAGGGAGTAGGCGACTCCCTAGACTCGTTAGTGGAGTAGGCGAGGTACGGTCCGGCATATTAGATAGTACCAGGGGGGTACGTTCTGGTATACCGGACCGTACCCAGGGGGACATAGACCCTCTCAGCCTTAGTACGGTGTTACTCGCTGCTTTTTACGCATACGCAACTCTGACGTTGTCTCTAATAACTGCAGTAACGTATTGCTTCGAGTAAGTGAGGACGATGAGGTGACCGCTTAACGTTTGCTACAGCGTTTGTAGATGAAGCAACGCGAAAAGAAAGAAAGAAAGAAAGAAAGAAAGAAAGAAAGAAAGAAAGAAAGAAAGAATGAATGAATGAAAGAAACAAAGAATGAATGAATGAATAAAAGAAACAAAGAATGAATGAAAGAAAGAAAGAAAGAAAGAAAGAAAGAAAGAATGAATGAAAGAAAGAAACAAAGAATGAATGAATGAAAGAAAGAAAGAAAGAAAGAAAGAAAGAAAAAATGAATGAATGAAAGAAAGAAACAAAGAAAGAATGAATGAATGAAAGAAAGAAAGAAAGAATGAATGAAAGAAAGAAACAAAGAATGAATGAATGAAAGAAAGAAAAAAAGAAACAAAGAATGAATGAAAGAAAGAAAGAAAGAATGAATGAAAGAAAGAAACAAAGAATGAATGAATGAAAGAAAGAAACAAAGAATGAATGAAAGAAAGAAACAAAGAATGAATGAATGAATGAAAGAAAGAAAGAATGATTGAAAGACAAAAACAAAGAATGAATGAAAGAAAGAAACAAAGAATGAATGAAAGAAAGAAAGAAAGAAAGAAAGAATGAAAGAAAGAAACAAAGAATAAATGAATGAAATAAAGAAAGAAAGAAAAAGGAAGAGAGAATCCAAGAAAGAAAGAACCAAACAAAGAAAGAAAGAAAGAAATAGACAAACGAAAAAAACGTTAAAAAAACCACCGGCGAGAGTGAACAACAACATAACCCATCGCCTGCGGAGAGAGAGAGCAGAGAGAGAGAGAGAGAGAGAGAGAGAGAGAGAGAGAGAGAGAGAGAGA
>NW_014579593.1:3386-5628 GCF_000485595.1 Priapulus caudatus
TGCGTGCGTGCGTGTGTGCGTGCGTGCGTGCGTACATGCGTGCGTGCGTGCGTGCGTGTGTGCGTGCGTGCGTGCGTGCGTGCGTACATGCGTGCGTGTGTGGTAGCCGCGGGCTGCAGTAGGCGCACTAACATCCTCTCACGACTTGCGCCATCCTCTGTAATCTTCGCTTTACCGTCGCCATCTGTCGGTGACATATAGCCAACATGATTGACAACAATCCCCACCCCCACTCCCACCCCTCAGGTGTTCCACGCATTCCAGCACAGAAACGTCTATATCTCAGTCTCCTGTCCAGAGACAGCGTGCTACACACTGCAGTAACTGCTTCAGCCAAACCTGGGTTAACTTTGGACTTGACTGGACAGCCATCATGAATATTGGGCCTCTACTCCCACGCCACCATGATCCACGCTCCGGGATAACAACCAACAATCCAACACCCATACATCCTCACCCGATGCCCAATTCACCTTACATAACATCCAAAGTTGTCTCACATCCCCCAACCCAATTAGAAATCACACCCCACCCGTCCTACACCCCCCCCCGACTCACTTAGAAATAAATCCTCACCCATCTTACACTCTTCCGAACCACATAGAAATCAAAGTCCACCCATCTTACACCCCTGCCCCCGAACCACATAATGTTTATAGTTGTTTGTGAGTTTTTTTTAATGAGTTTAGAGTTGATAGGTAGAGACTGTATAGTTGACGGAGCGTCGTTAAAGAGAGCGTTCACACGACGTTGATCGATATATATATATTTGATCGATCAGTTATTGGACATGCCTCTATGCTATGCGAGCTGAGAAAAAAATACAATGCGTCATTTCAATAAAATTCAATGAGAAAAAAAAACAATCAAACTCTGGCATACGCATTCTACATCATGTATTTCGCAAGTCAGGAATTTCGCGCGACACCGGGCGAATATCGCGGGAAGGTATCGCGCCTGCCTTCCCTGGTGACGATAGCATGTAATACGGATGTCGGATGTCTAGGGGCAGGTGCATGCAGACGTGATGTAGGGTCGTCGACGCTTCACTCTAGCAGACACTCCATCTCTCCATCTATAATTGCAGTGCGCGTGTGAGTTATAGGTCTGTGTAGAGGAGAGTGCTGGCTGGTTGCATATGCTGCTGAGCTGCTGTTAGCCGAGAAGGCAGACGTAGTACTGACAACAACACCCTCTGTAGCTACACTGTCGCTCGCTCTCTCTCTCTCTCTCTCTCTCTCTCTCTCTCTCTCTCTCTCTCTCTCTCTCTCTCCCTCTCTCTCTCTCTCTCTCTCACGCTGGCCGCGGCGGCTGTGTAGGCTGTGAGCGAGCGTACACGTGGCGCACACGCGTGCCGGCCCCGCGCGGTCGCCATCGTGGGATTCACAGATAGCAGACGACCGACAAGGAAGGAAGGAGGGCAGGGAGGAGAGATGGCAGGGAGGAGAGAGGGAAAGGAGGAGAGAGGGAAAGGAGGAAGGGAGGTTATAGAAGAAGATGGATGGAGAGGAGTGCAGACAGGGAGATCAGGGAGGGCAGAGATTAGGGAGGGAAGGGATAGGGAGACAGAGGGAATGGAGGAAGAAGTACAGGAAGGAAATAGGGCTGGGAGGAGGGATGGCAATGAAGAGAGAAGATGGGGAAGGAGGAGGGCGGGCAGGGGGGAGAGAGGGAGGAGAGAAGTGTAGGCGGGCAGGCGGGCAGGCGGACAGGCTAGCAGGCAGACAAACATTCTAGCGGGTGGGCGGGCTCACTGGCAGGCAGTCGGGTGGTCGGTCGGATCGGGAAAATTAACGGCGGCCGTTAAAAGGCAACATTAACGTCGGCGCGGCCGTAACGTCGGCGGCGGCACGTTAAGACGTCGGCTGCCGAGACGGGGGCGGCTTCGTCTGATTCATGACGACGCAAACTTAACTACTACCGGCTCGGTGGCTGAGTCACGGGGACGGCGATAGAGCGGGGCCAGGTGTGCGAGCGATGTACGGTGTACGGTGAGTAATAGCAGGGCGAAATTAAAGTAGCAGTTTATTGGTTTCTGATGCCAATGAACATTAACATTCAACTTACCCCCACCTCTACATACACGCACGCACACGCACGCACATACACACATGCGCACACACACGCACGCACGCACACACACACGCACGCACACACCATACAAGCACACATACATACACACACACGCGCGCGCGCGCGCACACACACACACACACACACACACACACACACACACACACAC
>NW_014579593.1:5638-6957 GCF_000485595.1 Priapulus caudatus
GAGAATGTGAGAAGGTGAGAATGTGAGAAGGTGAGAATGTGAGAAGGTGAGAATGTGAGAAGGTGAGAATGTGAGAATGTGAGAATGTGAGAATGTGAGAATGTGAGGCGGTGTGTACACCGCGGTCTACGCGCCTCTCTCCGCTACCGCGCGCGCATCTGAAACCCCAACGATACCGCACACGACTTCGGAAAAACTACCAAACACAAACCCGGTCGTCCGTCGGATTACGGCGGCCCCGTAGTTCCGACGACGCACTGCAGTAAAGACCGCAGCCATCGCGACGAGCACGGCGCGCAGGTAAAAACTCAACCGTTCCCTCGGTAAAACAAAGCGAGCTTTATCTCGCGTCGACGTAAACCACCACGTCATCTTTACGTCCGTTAATGAGTTATGTCATCCTCCGCATTTCTTCAGCGCTAACGGGGTGCTGCTTAACCGACGAAAGGAAAGGCAATCGCCTGTTGTGTAACGCGTTAAGCTAAGATAAACATGAGAGGATAGACATGAGAGGACAGACATGAGAGGACAGACATGAGAGGATAGACATGAGAGGAGAGTGAGGGATTAGCGGGTGTGTGCGAGCGCGCGCTCGATCGTATCGTCGTTGTACTTTTCGACTTTCTGATGATTTCTTACGTGAGATGCGAGACGAAAAACGCGTTTGCAAATTCTCGTGCTATATCGTGGTGTGCGGAGACGTGCTTACGCACACACGCGCTCGCACGCACGCACGCACGCACGCACGCACGCACGCACGCACAGACACGACTCGGTACTATTGTACCGTACCACACCTGTACCGTACTGTGCCGCACCATACCATACCATATCATACCATACCTTACCATACCATACCGTAGCATAAGCATACCATACCATAGCATACCATACCATATACCATACCATACCGTACCGTACCGTACCGTACCGTACCGTACCATTCCGTACCGTACCGTACCGTACCGTACCGTACCGTACCATACCATACCATACCATACCATACCATACCATACCATACCGTAACACAGCATATCATGTCATGCACGTCGCGTGGTGAGATATCTAGGTCTGCTCTCGGGCGGCGCGCATCCGTCCCCCAGGGGTCGCGCGCATCGTTGCCGGCGGCCGCCTTTGATGTTGCCGACGCCGACGCCGCCGCGGTGCCGTAATCCGGTCGATCACGTCAAACATGGCGACGACGGCGGCGGCGGTTTTTTCTCGCGCGTTGATAGAGAGAGACGCGGGAGATGCCGCCGGTGCCGGTGCCGGTGCCGGTAAAACCCGAGACGGCTTGTTTGTGCCGGGTGTTGAAGCGA
>NW_014579593.1:7558-10612 GCF_000485595.1 Priapulus caudatus
CGTACCCTGGTCACTATTTGATATGGTTAGGGTTAGGATTAGGGTTAGGGTTAGGGTTAGGATTAGGGTTAGGGTTCGGGTTCGGGTTAGGGAGTAGACGTAGGCGACTCCCTAGACTCGTTAGTGGAGTAGACGAGGTACGGTTCGGCATATTAGATAGTACCATGGTACGTTCCGGTATACCGGACCGTACCCAGGGTACGTTCCGGCAGTACCCTGGGGGACATAGACCCTCTCAGCCACACTGAGGAGGGATTCTGACAGCTTATACTGTTATACGTAAGCTTCCCAGCCATCTCATCGATCTCGCAAGTTTAATGCTTTGAAGTCGAACAGCCCAGCTTATGATACGAGTTTTATGCATTTTAAAATTAATACATTAACTTCACGAGGTGTTGTTCTCATGGATCCCCGTGAGGACGCTTGCGGCGTATTATACTACACGTGATGCCCCCCCCCCCTCCCCCGTGAGAGATGTACGGCGTAATATCGTCTGCGTGCATTATTTTACCTTGAATCAGGCTTCCGGGCGAGGGTAGACTGATGGGTTTATAGCGCGTGGGGCGTGCGCCGCTGTTGCTGTGTGTCTGTCTGTCACGTCTCCCCTGTCGCTGACACTCGCCCTGTCCCCCCGGCGCTTTTACTGGGCGACCTCCTCCTCCTCCTCTTCCGATTCTTCCTTCTTCTTCTTCTTCTTCTACTCCTCTTCTTGTTTCTTCTTCTTTTTTTCTCCTCCTCTTCCTTTTCTTCCTCCTCTTCCTCCTCCTGCTCATCCTCATCTGCTGCTTCTCCTCCTCCTCTTCTTCTTCTTCTTCTTCTTCTTCTTCTTCTTCTTCTTCTTCTTCTTCCTCCTCCTCTTCCAGTGCATCCTTCATGCTAGTTTCGAATTCCTTGCTGCATCTACCCCACCGTGCCCTCCTGGCCCGCCATGTCCTGTTGCCCCACGTTTCCTGATGACCCCCCGTGCCCTGCTGGGCCTGCCTAATCGCTTTATTCACTTGATCAAAAATACAATTCGATATGTCCGATTAATAAAAACGACCTTTCATAATGATGATGTAATCCCCTCGCTCGCCCTTCCCTCCCCTCCCTCCCTCCTCCCCTCCCTCGCCCTTCCCTCCCCTCCCTTCCTCCTCCCCTCCAATCGCCGTTGATCGAATTGTTCTGTAATGACACTATAATGAATAACACAGACGCAGTATTCACCGTGCTAGCGCGGAGTGTGGGTGGGAGGAAGGAGGAAGGAGGGGGGCAAGGGAGGAGGGGGAGGACTCCCCGCGCCGCTCCCTGCCCGTCACCCGTCCCGCCGCCGCCGCGGTGCGTCCATTGTGTCTTTGTGTGGGCCGACAATGACGGAGACACGGTGATCAGATAGCCGCACGATGAAGCCATCATTCGATTAGCGAGAGTAATTTAATGTTGTGTGTGTGTGTGGCGGTGATGAGAGCGCGCGGGGAGGGGCATCCCGGCTCTCTCTCTCTCTCTCTCTCTCTCTCTCTCTCTCCTCTCTCTCTCTCTCTCTCTCTCTCTCTGCAAAAAATCTCTCTTCTACGAACTCTTCTCTCACGTGCGACTCTTTCACCTCTCTCTTCGTCGGCCCTGCGCGCCGATCGGCTCGCCATCCCGCGCCTGGGTCCGTCTCCTCGCGTCTCTTCTCTCTCTCCTCTCTCTCTCCTCTCTTTCTCAGTTCTTTCTCTGTCTCTTCGACCCATTCCGGTCCTCCCCCCGCTCTACTGCTATCTGCATGTTCACTGCTGGTTGCGTGCAGCGCCAAGCGGATCCGTGTGATTCGCATGTAACACGGTCGATTATGACCGTCATTCTGCATTTTGGCAGTAAAGCAGCGGAGTCACCGTGCGGCAATGGGGGGGGGGAGCAAACAGTTCGACTGTGTCTCGGTTAGGGCATCGTAGGCTGCCACTCGACTGTCACTCTCTTTGTCTCCAATTCTTAGGTCACTTGTTGCTTACACATCGCGTTTGGTACGCGATTCGACTTGAGATCTGCCGACGATCTTGTTTTCGCATTTCGTTTGAGCGTCTGATTTTCTTCTGTTCTTCGGCGAGGTCTCCCTGTCGTCTTGCTTGTACGTCTGTTTTCTCTCGTTGTAAATTTGGTTGCTTAATGGGTATAGATAGCGCTGTGGCGTTCGTCGCGTCGCGTGCGTGTGTGTGCGTGTGTGTGTGTCGTGTGTGTGTGTGTGTGTGTGTGTGTGTGTGGTGTGTGTGTGTGTGTGTGATGTGATGCGTGCGTGCGTGTACGCGTGCGTGCGTGCGTGCGGTGCCGTCGTGCTGTGTGTCGTGCTAGTTGCTGAGTTAAGGAAGTGGAGTTCTCTCTTTGTCTTTTTGCTCTCATCCGTTTATCCTAATATCACTACTCCTAGCATCCATGCCCTTGTTTCCCCTCCCTAACTCCCTACACTCTCTTGTCTCTCTCTCATCTATGTTCTCTCTCCTTTCTCTGCTCTCATCCTCTCTCTCCTCTCACGTCTGCTCTCTCTCTTCTTGCTGCTCTCTCTTTCTCCTCGTCTCCTCGTCTCGGTCTCTCTCTCCGTCGATCTCTCTCTCTCTCTCTCTCTCTCTTCTCTCCCACCTCGTCTCTCTCTCTCTCTGTCTGTCTGTCTCCTCTCCTCATCTCTCATCCGTCATCTCGTCCTCTCTCTCTTCTCTCTCTCCCACGTCAACTCATTTCTCTTCTCTCCCGTTGTCCTTACATCCTCCCTCTCTCTCCTCCTGCTCTGGCGCCTCTCTCTCTCTCGATCTCTCCTCTCATTTCTTCCCTTTCTGACTTTCCTCTCAGCGGTCTCCTGATCTTGTCTATCTCCTCTGTTCTATCTCTCTCGGTGCGCTCTCTGCAGCTCTCTCTCAGCGTGTCTTCTCTCTCTCTTTCTCGTCTTTCTCTCTCTCTCTCCTCTCTTCTCCTCTCATCGTCCGCTCTCTCTCGCTCTCTCTCTCTCTCGACTCCTTCTCTCCCTCTCGCGTGCTCTCTCTCTCATCCTTCTCGACAGTCTCTCTCTCACTCTATCTCTCTCTCCTGGTCTGTCCCTCTCTTCTC
>NW_014579593.1:11692-13216 GCF_000485595.1 Priapulus caudatus
GTGCCCCCGGCGGTGCCGTAATCCCGGTCGATCCACCGCTCAAACATAGGCGACACGGCGGCGCGTTTTTTCCCTCCCCTCGCACGCGTTTCGAGTGTAGAGAGAGACGCGACGATGCCCGCCGGTGCCGGGCCGGCGTGCCCGGTAAAAGACCCGAGACGGCGTGTTTGTGCCGGTGTTGGAAGCGACGATTATAGTGTTAACCCGAACACCGGCAGGTGGCGGGGACGGGGGTGACGGCATAGGAGGGCTGGACACTGGATGAAGAATATGAGGCGAAAGGATGGGACTTGGCAAGGGCACTGTGGAGACACAAGAAGGCCACGCGAGGAGAGACGGAGGGAGCACGGCAAGGGATGGAGGAACGCTAGAGGCCCGAGGCACGACGGCAGGGCGCACGCGAGAGAGACGAGGAGGGAGGATACGCCAAGCGGCGTTGATTTCACGCACCCGCGCTGCTACGCGGCGGCGGCGCGGCGGCGGCCCGCGCGCGCAGGTCGGCGGCGGTGACGACGCCACGGCGGCGGTGACGACCACAGCTGCTGCGCGCTCCGTGATTGCACACAGCGCCAAAAGCCGTCATCATTTATTCCTCCCACCGAATCAAAGTGCAAAACCTGCACATTTCGCGACGCGCGGCCCCGGACACCGCCTCTCTCCCTCTCCCTCGCCTCGGCGCTCTCCGATTTACTTCAATTATTCTAATTTAATTAGCAGAAAAATAACTTCTGAGCGGATTATTCTTGGCGTGACGGACAGGGGGAGGCATCACGGTCGTGACTTCGCCGAGCCCCTCTAATTTCTCTCTGCTAATTAGCGATGATTGTCATGTAAAATGATGACTTATTCGCGAAGAATTGAACCGCGTGATTCGAGCCAACGAAATTTTAATCGCGTATAATTGGCGGCGTGTATATGTTTAGCTTGCAGCACAGACGCGATGGAAACGCGTTCGTGCGTGAGCGTACCTGTGCGTGCGTGCGTGTACCTGTGTGTGCGTGCGTGTACCTGTGTGTGCGTGAGCGTACGTGTGCGTGCGTGAACGTACCTGTGTGTGCGTGAGCGTACCTGTGCGTGCGTGGGCGTACCTGTGCGTGCGTGAGTGTACCTGTGCGTGCGTAAGCGTACGTGTGCGTGCGTGAGCGTACCTGTGCGTGCGTGAACGTACCTGGGTGTGCGTGAGCGTACCTGTGCGTGCGTGAGCGTACCTGTGCGTGCGTGAGTGTACCTGTATGTGCGTGAGTGTACCTGTGCGTGCGTAAGCGTACGTGTGCGTGCGTGAGCGTACCTGTGCGTGCGTGAGCGTACCTGTGTGTGCGTGAGCGTACCTGTGCGTGCGTGAGCGTACTTGCCCGTGTGTGAGGCCTGTGTAAATATACCTGTGCGTGCGTGCGTGCGTGCGTGCGTGCGTGCGTGCGTGCGTGTACGTGTAGGTAGGCACCCTGCCTGCCACACGTATAGTGAGTGCGTGCGTGCGTGCGTGCGTGCGTGTGTGCGTGTACGTGTAGGTAGCCACCCTGCTTG
>NW_014579593.1:13226-15509 GCF_000485595.1 Priapulus caudatus
GAGAGAGAGAGAGAGAGAGAGAGAGAGAGAGAGAGAGAGAGAGAGAGAGAGAGAGAGAGAGAAGAGAGAGAGAGAGAGAGACACTCCTCGCTTCGCCTCGCTCCGAGACTCACGCTGTTTGCATCCTCGGCTGCAAGCGGAGGTGTTGGCGGAGCAAGGACGGAGGGACGGAGGGGGAAAGCCTTGACGATAGACGCGGAGACGCGAGTGTAGCCGGGAAGGTGTGTGAAGGTATCACTGCACTGTGGGCCGGTAGCGGTAGCGGTAGCGGCAGTAATCAGCAACAGCAACAGCAGCATCAACGGCAGCAGCTGCAACAACAACAACAACGGTAGCAACAACAACAACAACAACAACAACAACAACAACAACAACAACAACAACAACAACAACAACAATACCAGCAGCAACAACAACAACAGCAACTACAACAGTAACAACAGCGTCTCCACTCATCATAATCATCATCATCAACATCAACATCAACATCAGCAAAAATGATGCCTTCTTCCTCCTCCTTCCTCCCGCAACACACAACACACACGCACCGCGCGGCGGCAAGTGAAAGAGTTGCACCGATGAAAGGATCCCGCGCTCGCGATGTGTGTCATTACCGCTCTCCTTCCGTCTGCTTCTCTTCGCCGTAAGAAAGGCGCGTGCGGCCCGCCATTCAAGCGTCGGCATTAGTCGCCGTCGGCGTCGCCCCGTAGCCATTGTCGTCGCCTAATCGAAAATATTTTATTTACGGCTTTTTCGTGTCGGTTGCCGGTAGCTATGCGTGCTGTCGGCGGCGGCGGCGGTGCGAGGGCGAAAGAGTTACGCGGGATGGTGGGACACGCCCCCATTCTTTTACGCACGCACGCACTCACCGTTGGTCATAAAGTTGTTACCGTTGACCACATTGTTACCAGAATGTTTTGTCATAACTCTGGCCCGTGGAATAACCCCCTAAGCCACATTCTAACTCTGGTCCGTGGCAGAACCTCCTAAACGACAAACTAACTCTGGTCCGTTGCAGAACGTCTTAAACCACATCCCAACTCTGGTCCGTGGAAGAACCCCCTAAGCCTCATTATAACTCTGTTCCGCAACAGAACCTCATAAGCATCATCCTAACTTTGGTTCTAGGTAAAACCTGAGTCGTAACCACGAGGTGCTTGATGTCAGCGCCACCTGGCGTGATATCCATGTTGCTAAACTTATAAATCTCAGACGTATCTCTCCGTAGAACGCTAGCTAGAGCGAGTGACTCATCGGATGTGACGTATAGCTGCGTGACGTAATTACACGTCACGTGTCGCGCGCGCGGTAATGCTGTTCTTGTGTTTCCGCAGCGTCGGCAAGGCTATCATCATGCTGTCGGGACCGAGGTGGAGTGTGACCGACGACGGTGTCGGCTGACGATGTTTATGTGGTGTGTGTGTGGCGCGGATGAATGCTAGCATCATTACTCCGATGTCAGAGTGAAATCTAGAGCGTAGATCCTCGCTCTCGCTCTGTTCCTCTCTCTCTCTCTCGCTCTCTCTCTCTCTCTCTCTCTCTTTCTCTCGCTCTCTCTATCTCTTTCTCTTTCTCTTTCTCTTTCTCGTTCTCTTTCTCTTTCTCTTTCTCTTTCTCGTTCGTCTCTACTGTCTCTTTCTCTTTCTTTCTCTTTCTCTTTCTCTTTCGTTCTCTCTCTGTCTCTCTCTTTAGCTCTCTATATCTTTCTCTCTCTTTTTTTCTCTCTTCCTCTCTACGTCTTTCTCTTCATCGCTCCTTGTGCGCTCCTTCTCTCTCGCTCAACCTCGATTCCCTCCCACGCACCCCCCGCCCGCCCGTCCGCCCGCCCGCCCGAATTCCCGCCCGCCCGCCCGCCCGCGTAACTGCCGGCAAGCAAGCAGACGAACACATTGTGACGTGTTCACGCGTCCCACCGCCGTGGCCCGCGGCAATGAAACTTCGCTGCTGCTGCTGTTCTAATTTTTTTTTCGAAAATTAAATCGAAATGACTAAGCCCTCCCCCCCCCGCCCCGCTGCCGACCCACTCCCTTCCATCCCTAACACCCACCCCCGCTAATGGTCTTAGCCGAGCGTTTAGATGCTCGTTAGGGCACGCATCCCTGCCATGGTGGCTCGAGGCGTGTCGTTAAACGATGCTGCTGCTGCTGCTGCTACTAGCTGCTGCTACTACTACTACTGCTGCTGCTGCTGCTGCTGCTACTACTACTGCTGCTACTGCTACTGCTGCTGGTGTTACTGCTGCTGCTACTGCTACTGCTGCTACTGCTACTGCTGCTGGTGTTA
>NW_014579593.1:15811-16399 GCF_000485595.1 Priapulus caudatus
TCTCTCTCTCTCTCTCTCTCTCTCTCTCTCTCTCTCTCTCTCGCTTTCTTTCACTCTCCGCGTCGTTTCGCAGCATCGGGGCCTCCCCGCGCGCGCGCTAACCGACTTGGCAGATGCCAAAATACATAAAAATCATTTATCATACTTTAACGATCAAAGAGGGCAGCGCGAGGGAATCGCGCAGAAAAAATATTCCCACCGTCGGCGGGGCAAGACAATGCATGCTACCTGTCGATCGCGGGTAAGGCAGGCGTGGGCGAGCGGACGGGCGGACGGTCGGGCGGGCGGACGGACGGGCGGGCGGACGGGAGAGGCAGGCGCGATGCCTTTGTGGCCGCACGGCATGTCAGCAACAATGCATGCAATAGCCAATGCAAACGTCGGCGAAATAGGAAGCAAATAGCGTGCCCGTGCCTTGCACAAACAGGAGCATGTTTGTATATATGTATGTATGTGTGTGGATTTGATGGTGTTTGTGTGGTTGTGTGTTGTGTGTTGTATTGGTTTTTCTTCTGTGGGCGCGTGCCCTCTCCCTCTCCCCGCCCTCTGGGTTAGTGCGTGTGCGTCCTGCGCGTCTCTCTGTATTGG
>NW_014579593.1:16813-21023 GCF_000485595.1 Priapulus caudatus
TCTCTCTCTCTCTCTCTCTCTCTCTCGTTCTCTCTTTCTCTCTTCCTCTCCCTCTTCCTCTCTCTTCTTCTCTCTCTTCCCCCTCCCTCCCTCCCCTCCCTCCCTCCCACCCGACCGCCCGACCTCGCCGCGCTCCCCGTAACCCTGTAATCGCATTCACGGGCCGGCCATGTCGGCAATATGTAGTTGCGGGTTGCTGGCAACACGAGGTTGTTGGTTGTGCGGTGTGGGTAATGACAGAGCTACTGCTACTGCTACTGCTGCTGCATCATCGGGAGCGCGGCCATGCAATCATGCGTGTGCCGCGGGAGCGGTCAGGTGTCCATGCACGCTGCTGCTGACACTGCCAGCTGAAACGAAGACAAATCACGGGCGGCGGCAGCGGCGGTAGAGGAGGTAGATGAGGGAGAGGCGGTATATAGGCTTGTTTGTAGAACCGATCGAGCGGTTACGGTGGGAGCTCCTCCTCTCTTTCTCTCTTTCGCTTTGTTACCTCTCTCTTTGTCGGTCTCTCTCTCGCTCTGTTGCTTCTCTCTCTTGCGCGTGCTCTCTCTCTCTTTATCTCTTCTTCTTTTTCTCTCCATCTTTATCTCACACACACCCTCTCACCCTCTCCCTCTCTTCTCTCTCTCTCTCTCTCTCCTCCTCTCTCTCTCTCTCTCTCTCTCTCTCTCAGTGTCCCTCAGCCGTCACCCGGAATCTTTCTCCCGTCAGTCACATTCACACGCGGCGCATTCACTAACATAATGACATAATGCTGATAAATTATTCACGTCACTCCTCCCCCTCCCCCCACCCCTCCCCCTCCCCCTCCCACCGATCCCCGCATCGGCGATTGCGAAAGCTTATAATTACAATTAACGCGTGATGATAATTGGCAGGTGTCGACGATTTTCCAGCCTCTCTCTCTCTCGCTGTAATTTCCCGGTTGTTTTTATGCATTTGCGTTTCCACCCTTTATTTTTTCCATAGAGTCGCTCGCGGGGGGGAGGGGCGGCGGCGGGGGGTGGGGATGGGGGGAGGCGCGCCCCGCTATAACTGCGTCGCCCTCCCACGAGTCCAGAGTCGACTGCGTGCGGCATTATGACTGCTATAATTATCAACCCCCCGCCAACCACCATCGTGTCACCTCCGTGGGTTGACTCCATCGCCCACATACTGTTTCTGTTCGGCACCGCACTACCCCGTGCCGACGACAGCTTTTTTGCCCACCCTCTAATTTGGCAGGGCCGGCCCCCCTAAACGAGGGGGGTCCTGATTAGCATATATATTGGGTGGGCGAGCGCGCGCGGGGACGTGTATATGCGCACGCACGTGCGGCAGGCGGTCACACACACGCGTCACCTGTCCACTGCACCGTCAACTTAACACGAGCGGTTACGTGCGGGCGGGTGAGTGCGAGGGAACAGACGTCGCACCCCCCCCTACCCACGCCACCGACCCCCCCACCCCAATAACCCACCCACCTCCACCCACCCACTGACCTACGCTAATACAATCATTAAGGATTCTTTTTCTGCGTAGGGGTGGGGAGAGGTTTTTTCCTCGCCCAGATTGCAAAAATTACGTCGGCAGGGCCGACGACGACGACGTTGCTGCAGCTGCCGCGTGATTTCGTGGCGACGTCATTGTGATGCTAATGCGCATGCGCTGCTGGAGAGGGCGACTGTCGCGACCCCGTACGGCCGTCGTTAACCCTCGCTAATTTGTAAATATTGTTTGTCCGAAAAACCCAACGTTTCAATGTGTCTACTATGACTCAATATACGCAGCAGACTTTTCCCCGCCCGCGTTTTATGTCGGCAAGCATCGAGCGACATATGTTCTTGGAGGTAGAGGGGAAAGTCCGGGAGGAGAGAGAGAGGGGGAGAGAGAGAGAGAGGGAGCGAGCGGGAGAGGGAGAGAGAGAGAGAGAGAGGGAGAGCGAGAGGGAGAGAGAGAGAGAGAGAGTGAGGGAGAGAGAGAGCGTGCGTGGGGGCGAGGGAGAGGGGGCGTTCCTGTTTCGTCGCGAAACACGGGGTGAGTGAAAATCTCCCCCCGTGACATATTAAATTCAAATTCGTGTCGTTTAGCATTCATTAACGTGTATATCGCGGCTCGTCGTCGGCCTGTCGGCCGTTGTTGTCGGCTGTGGTGTTGTCGGCTGGTGTCGTCCGCGCCTTGTCGGCCCTGTATGTGCGGCTGTTTCGTCGCGGCTGACGGGAGGTTGTACACGGAGAGGAAGCGTGAAGGCGACAAGGGTCGCCATCACAAGCGCGACGTCATTTCGATGAGGACGTGATAAATCGCAATGACTAATTACCAAGTCGCAATTGCTAATTAGAAATCGCTCGAATAATTACAAGGTCGCTTTACATTAATTACTAGTCGCTTTTTACTAATTACAAGTCGCGTCGGCCGATGAGTCGGCGTGAAACGAGAGGCTCCGTGTGGTTGGGGAATCCATGTGAAGCTTACTGACTCAGCATGACTCCGTGTGTGCGGCCATGCTGGGTGGATATGCTAGGGCGGCGCGGGGGGGGGGGACGATGAACGTATAGGATAGGCAACGTTTGATAGACAGGAGGTTTAGCCGTTCGCTGCTGCTGCAGTGGTGCCCGGCTCGTGTTGATGAGCGATGATGATGATGATGATGGATGATGATGATGATGGTGTAGTCGGTGGTGCTACCTGCGCTGCTCTGCCTGCTGCTGCTGCCCTGCTCGCTGGTGTGATGATGATGATGCATGGATATGGTTGGTGGTGGTAGTGCTGGTGCTACTGCTGCTGCTCTGGGTGGTGGTGGTGGTGCTGCCTGCGCTGCAGCTGCTCTGGTGGTGGTGGTGGTGGTGTGGTGCGTGGTGCTGTGGACTCGCTCTGGTGGTGTGATGTGATGGCTGCCTGCTGCCTCCTGCTGCTGGTGGTGCATGGTGCTTGCATGCTTCTTGCTGCTGACTACTGCCTCCTCTTTATCTGCTGTCGGCGACCGATGATAAATGAGATTTCAATCAGTGCGTCACCGCTGCAGCGGCCGGCTCAGACAGCATAATGAGATGAATGCCGACCACTAACTACGGATCGACTGTCATGCGATCCTGCATCTCGTAAACAACCCCCGCTATTCTCACAGGCGCCATTTTTTGCCCCCGTAGAGACAGTTGTCAGTGGAATATATCGTTGATTGTTTTTTTTGCTCGGCCTGTGGCATCGTTTGATAACATCGCGGGAAATCGCACCTCCTCTTCGAATTACCACATCTCCTCTGTCGCATTCCGCAGCATGCGTTCGGGCCGTTCGGTGCGGCCGCTCTCTCTCTTCCTCTCTTCTCATCTCCTCTCTCTCTCTCTCTCTCTCTCTCATCGCGCATCTTGCCGCTCTCTCCTCTCTGTCCTTTCTCTGCTCTCTCTCTCTCTCTCTTTCTCTCTCTCTCATATCTCGTCTCTCTCTGCATCTCTCTCTCTCACTTCCTCTCCTCTCTCATCTCTTCTCTCTTCTCCTCTCGTCTCTCTCTCTCTTCCTTATCTCTCTCTCTCTCTTTCCTCTCGCGCACTCTCTCTCTTTGTAGGTAGGCAGGCAGGCAGGCAGGCAAGCAGGCAGATGGGCAGGCAGGCAGGCAAGCCAACAGGCAAGCAGGCAGTCAAGCAGGCAGGCACACAGGCAGTCAAGCATGCAGGCAGGCAGGCAGTCAAGCAGGCAGGCATGCAGGCAGGCAGGCAGGCAAGCAGGCAGGCATCTCTTTACCGGGTTAGAGCAGCGTGAGTAATGAATGCATGCATGCAAGCAGGCAGGCAGGCATGCAGGCAGGCATGCAGCCAAGCAAGCAGCCAGATAGGCAGGCAGGCAGGCAAGCAGGAAAACAGACAGGCAGTCAGGCAGGCAGGCAGACAGGCAGGCAGCAGCGGGTTAGAGCAGCTTTAGTAATGAAGCCCAGCCCGGGAACGTTATCTCCTCGCGTGAAGGTCGCCTAATGGATCAGTTCATGAAAAAGCTCTGTCATAAATATTAATGAAGTGAATACAGGGATAGCGGTGAGTAGCGGTGCGGATGGGGTTAGCTCGGTGTGTTGTAGAATGCAGATGCGGTCAGGGGGAGTTAATGGTGGATATAGCGTTACCAAGAGTGTGTGCGTGCGAGCGTACGTGCGCGTGTATCAGCGCGCCCCAGTTCCCTCTCCTCCTCCTCCTCCTCATCCTCCTCCACCTCCTCCTCCTCCTCCTCCTCCTCCTTTCTT
>NW_014579593.1:23067-24706 GCF_000485595.1 Priapulus caudatus
GGCGGCGGCAGCAGCAGCAGCAGGGGCAGCAGTTATAGGTGTGTTCCCGCCACACACACATAGTCTGCTACTCATCGCCCCGCGTGGCAGGTGTGTGACGGTTCAGCACACCGTATTGGAAGCAGACTAGCGGCTTTTTTTATGTCCGCGTCGCAAAGCCGTCGCGACTTCTTTGATCTATTTTGACCAAATATGGTTAATGGTGCATCAAAAATCTTGGATAAACAGCTGAGCGCGGCACGCAGGTCGGTCGCAGGCAGCCGGTCCCGAGCGTGCGGCGGCGGCGGCGGCGGGGGCGGCGTGGGGGCGCCATGTTTGTGATGCAAATGCGGATCGTCGTTTTACGGCGGACGCGGACGCGGACGGGGGCGACCGACGTCTGCGATGCAGGCGCCGCCGCACGCGACCGGCGTCCGTTAACTGCGCCGACGCCGCTTTTTAACTCTTTGCCTCGATGAACGTATCCGTGAGCGTGCGTGCGTGCATGTACGCGCGCGTGTTTGCGTGCGTGCACGTGCTCGTACGTGCGTATGTGCGTGCATGTGTAGGCCTACGTACGTGCGTGTGTGTGTGCATGTGTTCGTACGTGTGTACGTGCGTGTATGTTCACGTGCGTGTGCGCGTGTACGTGAATGTGTACGTGTGTGCATGTGTACGTGCGTGTGTGCGCGCGTGTGCGTGCGTGTGTGCGTGCGTGTATGCGTACGTGCGTGCATGCATGCATGTATGCGTGCGTGTGTGCGTGCGTGTATGTGTACGTGCGTGTACACGTGCGTGTGTGGGCGTTTTCCTGGCTTCTCTCGTATGCACTTCAGACGCTACACGTATAAGTTAGAACGCGAAGTAAGAGCACGCACGCCACGTAAATACGCTTCAGATATACGCGCAGGTGTGCGTGCATGGCTGCGATAACCCAACAATTCCCGCAACTTTGCGCGCGCGTGTGCACGCATGCGCTCACACCAAATACCAACCGACTTAGGAAACAACATGGCTGACAGATGTCCGTTAATTGCCTGATGTGGGCAGCACTTAATTCAATATTTAATAGCATGTTAACGCGCGTGCGAGTGAATCCAAGATGGCGACCGACGAGGAAGGGTTTATGATCTTACGACTGTAAACTTATCTAAGGAAACCATCTACAAGTACCCATCGATGAAATTTATTACGCGCAGTTTTGCATTGAGCGTTTATGGGTGATATGATTTAATCGTAGCAATTCTTAACGGTGGGTGGGTTAGGTACACCTACATGTATGGCCGTATACGTGGTCTTAATTCGCCCCAAGTTTATTATAACGCGTACTAAATCCAACCTCTGCTCTCCGTCCGCTTACCCTTCTGTCTTTCGCAGCTCGATTACCCGCGTATAACGTTACCGGAAACGCTTCCCCCCTGAGCTTACCTGCCCCCGCTGATCTCTGTTTGAGGTCAGCCACAAGAACTGTTGATGTTTCCCCGCTGCCGTCCTCAGTTGACGCAAAAGCTGGCGTGAATGCTATTAACTGTGTGCTATAGGGAGACGGGGAGGAGGTGCTATTAAGCGTGTGTAGGAGGGAGACGGGGAGGAGGTGCTATTAACTGTGTGCTATAGGGAGACGGGGAGGAGGTGCTATTAACTGTGTGCTATAGGGAGA
>NW_014579593.1:25419-29979 GCF_000485595.1 Priapulus caudatus
GGTGCTATTAGGCGCTGCGCCGTGTGAGAATGGAGACGGGAGGAGGTCGCTATTGAAGCCGGTGTAGAGAAGGGAGACGGGGGGAGGAGGTGCTGATTCCCCGGTGGTGGTAGAACGGGGGAGACGTGTGGGGGAGGCACCTGGCTTTGTATTCCCTGTGTGTAGGGAAGGGGACGGGGCGAGCAGCGGTGCTATTAACTGTGCTGCTATAGCGGACGACGGCGGGCGAGGGAGGTGCTATTAACTGTGTGCTATAGGGAGACGGGGAGGAGGTGCTATTAACTGTGTGTAGGAGGGAGACGGGGAGGAGGTGCTATTAACTGTGTGCTATAGAGAGATCATAGATGGAAGAGGTGATAGGTGTAATCACTGGTGGCCTTGTGCTGCTGCCGATGTGCGCGAAAGGTGACAGGTGACAGGTGACAGGGTGACAGGGAAGCGTGACGTAGATTCCAAGCTGAGCTGCGTCCGTCCGTGCGTCCGTCCTCAGTGAGCGTTGTGTCGTAGATCCGATTATAGCTGGCTCATTGCTTGCATAGCTATAGAGCAATGTGTGTGAGCTGGCCTGGTCTCGTGCTTTATCCTGTTTTCATTGCAAGGTTGCTGTTATCCCTGGTGGGCTCTCTCTAACGAGCTTTCTCTCTTTCTCTGTGTCTCTCTCTCTCTCTCTTTCTCTCTCTCTCTCTCATCACATCTCTCAGCTCTCTCTCTCATCTCTCTCTCTCATCTCTCTCTCGTCCTCTCGTCGTTCATGCGCTGCTCGTATCTCACTCATCTTCTCCTCCCTCCTTCGTCACGAATGAGAGATAGGCGAGTGCGTCCGCACGTACAACTGTAATCTCTAGCTCTCTAGCTCGGAGCCTTAGCACGGAGATCCCGCTCACACGTCAAAGTCCGGCCGCACGGGGGCGTTCATCTGTCACTCACTCACTCACGAGAGCAGACGAATACCATCTCCCGCTGTCGCGCGACGCTGCTGCCACCGCGCGACGTCGGCCAGCGATCCGACGAACAGACGTGGCGTTTTTCTACGACGACGCAGATATACGCGGCCTGCGCCGACGTCGCCTGTTCTGTCGTTTGGCGTTCTGCCGACGCCTCGTAGAAGTTAGATCACCGCACGACAATTCAACCGACGACGAATTTACGAAGAGCTCCCTCCACTTGTGTGATGAACGAACAAGCAAAGCATACAAGCGCGCGGAGCTGCATGCGAGTGATGCAAGCACGGCTCCGGTGTAGGCCAGGCGTGCCGGGAGCCAGCAGCAAGCCAGCCAGCAGCAAGTAACCAGACGACAGAGAGCGAGCGCCACACGCACGTCTATTACCGATCATGCCCTCACAGAGACTAAGTAACGCTCCGCCTGCTACCACCACCCTACCCACCCACATACCACCGCTGCCCGCGTTCACGCCGGCACGGTGCATGCCGGGTAATATGCTAATGAGGTGATCCCGCCGGAGAGTAGGGACCGGACGGCTGCGCTCCCCGCTCCTATAAGGGCGGCAGCGTTGCGGCAATGCGCGGTACCTGCCTGCTGCTGTTTGTTACTGCCTGCTGGTTCTTGCTGCTGTTACGCGCTGCTGCTGCTTACTGCTGCTAGCTGTTTACATTGCTGCGCGTACTGCTTGCTAGTTTACCGCTGCTGCTGTCACCGCTTGCTAGCTGCTCACCGCTGGCTGCTGCTGGTTGCTGTTACTGCATGTTACTGCTGCATAACTGTGCTAAGTGTTGGCTGCTGTTACTGACTGCTGCTGATCTACTGCTACTGCTTGTCACCGACTACTTGCTGCCTGCTGTTACTGGCTGCTGCTGCTGCTGCTGCTAGTGCTACTACTCTGGCTGCTGCTAGCGCTTACTAACTGCTACTAGCTACTGCCTACTGCTACTGCTGCTGGCTGATACTGCTGCTGATTCGCTGGCTTGCTCGTGCACCGCTGCTGCTTGCTTACTGCTGCTGCCTGCTGCTGCTGCTGCTGTAGTGTGACCCATCTCTTACACAGCCTAGCGAGAAATCAGGAGCGGGCCGCCCCCCCCCCCCCCCCCCCCCCCCCGGGGGGGGGGGGGGGGGGGGGGGGGGGGGGGGCGCCTCAGGGCATTAAGCTTGTGGGTAGAGAAAGAAGAACAGTATTCGTTTAACCCTGAAATGTTCAAATCCTCACCACCGCGGTCGTATAATGATATATGTATACATACATATTATTATACATATATGTATACATACATATCAACATATATACGAGCGACGTATCGCGAAAATGATGAAATAGATGAGGAGGAAAGCTATTTTGTGGCTGCGGTTAACAGGAACTCAAGGATAAGCCTGAATTATAGTGCGTGCGTGTGTAATGCGTGCGTGTGTGTGGCCGTCGCGCGGCGCGTGCGACAATGAGAGTGAGAGAGAGTTTAAAGGCGTGTCCGTGTGCGTGTGGATGCTGTAATGGCGCGCGTGAGTGCACGCATGCTCTCGATCTACGAACGCGAGCACGTACGGGCGGAAGAGAGAGAGGAGAGGGAAGGGGAGAGGGGAAGCATGGGGGAAGCAGATGGAGACACTTCACGGGACCGTGTGGTCCATCCCCAGGCAGCTCATAATCACAATCACGCACACACACATAATCATACACACACACACGCACGCACACACACGCACGCACGCACAACACACAAACACTACATCGGCCGCCCTCGCGAATTTTTTTTTCGTAAGCACGTTATATATCCATTGACCTTGCATATATCGCATATCAACTTCCGCATCGCAGACTTTTCCGTATATCAAGGAATGATGCAAAAAATCCTAACCCTAACACTAACCCTAACCTAACCGCTAACCCAACCCTAACCATAACACCAACCCGACCCTAACACCAAAACTATAAACCGAATTCGGCTTATATACTATCTATGGTATCGCCAAGACACTATCTATGCCGTGTGGTCAAATCAAAGCAGCCATCAGAAGAGCCCAATGGATATAACGGTGCTATAGGAAAAAAAATCGCCTCCCGCCCGGACACCGCCCCGGGCGTCGGCACATCGTCCCTGATAACACTAATTGTCACCGACGAGCGTGAACGATATTTCTCGTCGCGGCTGACCATTCGCAGCGACGGGAAAAGCAAATGAAGCAAATGATATGGGCCACGTAATACTTGTCGTGAGCCCACCTGGCGGCGACGATTCCGTCTTGCGTCTGTCGCACGTCGCGTGACAAAGCGACGAGAGTGCACGACGTTTGTGTTTGTCGGCCCACACACCGCCCACCTGCCTGCGCCACGCGAAACGATGCACGGAGACAAACACAGCTACTGGCAGCAAGGCAGAAGCGAGCAGCAAGCCCAGCAGCAGCAAGGAACAGCAGAGCAAGGAAACAGCAGCGCAGCCAGCAGCAGTAGTCAGTCAAAGTAGTAGTAGTAAGTAGTAGTAGCTAGTGTAGTGAGTAGTAAGTAGGTAGTAGTAGCACGCAGCAGCGCGCAGACAGCAGCGAGCAGCAGCAGCAGCAGGCCAAACAGCAAGCAGCAGCCAGCGAGCGCAGCAGCAGCAGCGCAGCCAGTAGTAGTAGTAGTAGTAGTAGTAGTTAGTAGTAGTAGTAGTAGTAGTAGTAGCTAGGCAGAGCAGCAAAGCAGCAAACAGTGAGCAGGAGCGCAGCCAGCAGCAAGCGACAAGCAGCAGCAGCAGCAGCAGCAGGCAGCCAGCAGCCAGCAGTGACAGCAGCCACCAGCAGGCAAGCACAGCAGCGCAGCAGCAATCGGCGGTCGTGCGTGGTGGTGGTAGCAGCAGCAAGCAGGCGGTCGTCTGGTGGTGGTGCGGCCCATCACCGACACCTCATACTCAACGCTGTCCGTTCACTGCTGCCCCCCGTCATTGCCGCGGCCGTCGGCGAGTCTCATTGAGTTGCCGACAACGCTTTGTCGGTCGCTGAATGAACCGACCGTTATCGCCCGCCTCTGGATGCGACCGCCGACAGAAGCGGAGCCGCCGACATCGACGCTTTGAACTCGACGCTACGCGGTCCTAATTTCTCGCGCGGGGACATTTCGGCCGGAAGCGGGAGGCGTGGTGTGGTGAGTTGGGGAAAGAGGGGGGGAAGGAAGAGGGAAGAGCGAGAGCGAGGAGGGGAGGTGCGAGAGTGAGCGAGAAGAGAGAGAGAGAGCGCAGCGAGAGAGAAAGCGCGAGGGCGAGAAAAAGAGAGAGAGAGACTGAGACTGCGAGAAAACACACGCGGACCGGGGCACGAGTACAGCGCGCCTCCGCATGTGATGACCGGTGCGAGAGAGCCCTAGAGAGAAAGCGACAGAGACGAGAGAGCAGAGACGACTGAGAGAGATAGAGAGAGAGCGAGGAGAGACGAGAGAGAGAACGAAGAGGAGAGAGAGAGAGAGAGAGAGAGAGCAGAGAAAGAGAACCTGGCCAGAGCGGGAGCGAGATTGAGAGAAGAGGCGAGGAAAGAGTCAAGGAGAGAGAGAGAGAGAGGAAGGAAGATGAAAGAGAGAGAGAGAGAGAAGAGAGATGAGAGAAATGAGAGAGAGCAAGAGAGAGAGAGAAGAGAGAAGAAA
>NW_014579594.1:0-3262 GCF_000485595.1 Priapulus caudatus
CGGTATCGTTATTGATTAGACAAAACTAAATGTATCTCATGTAAAACATCTCATATATGAAACATCATGATATACATTTCATAAATAATGTATTAATAATGAATAACATCACAATTTATTCAATACAAATCAATTCAATACATTTCAACACAATACAATTTAATAGCATGAATATATTTACTGTTGAGATTAAGACATATCAGTTATAGATAATAACACATAGCTATAGATAACAAATTGTCCTATTTATGTGACAAGTATCTTAATACTTAAACAGATATTATAATGCATTTCTAGATAGCAACACACACAACACCACACAACACACACACACATCACACACACACACATCACACACCACACACCACACACCGACACAAACACACCACACAAAACACACACATGTGTGTATATGCTCTGATGCAGCTGATAAAATACTTCCAACGACCTCCACCTAAAATAACACATACAACATACTTGAAATACACATTGATCTTTCTCCCCCTCCTCCTCCTCCTCCTCCACCTTCTCCCCCTCCTCCTTCCTCCTCCGCCACCTTTTCCCCATGTTCTCCCCCTCCTCCTTCTCCTCCTCCTCCTCCACCTCCTCCTCTACCTCCTCCCTCCTCCCTCCTCCACCTCTTCACCTCCTCCACTGTTGTGTGCGGGGCTGATTAATATGGCATGTTTTCTACTTCATAATTCGTTTACATATAATTATATAACGTTCACGGATAGAATGATTCGATTCACGCATCGAATTATTCGATTCACGGATCGAATCATTCGATTCACGCATAATTCATTTCAATTCAACGGATCGGACATCATTCAGAAGTCACGATCGAAATCATCTCGATTCACGGCATCGCGAATTATCTCGATTCACGGCCATCGAATCATTCGATTCACGCATCGAATTCATTCGATATCACGCATCGAAATTAATTCGCAATTCACGCCGATGCGATATTCGATTCACGCAGTCCGAATCATTCAATTCACGATCGAATCATTCGATTCACGCATTCGAATCATTCAATTCAACGCCATCGAATCATTCGCATATCACGGATCGAATCATTCGATTCACGCATCGAATCATTCGATTCACGCATCGAATCATTCGATTCACGCATGGAATCATTCGATTCACCCACCCCCCGCCGCTATCCACGCCCCTGCTCCGGGCCATGCATCGATATCATATATGTACAGTATTATGTCTCTATTATAACCTATTGTACATTTCAATAACATTTGGATAATTTTCCACATTAAAATCAACGAAGTGAGGTATTAGCATCGACATAATTGATATGTAACTACTCCTGAGTATGTATGTAATCACTATAAGAGTAGAATTTTAACGAAATTTTATATGCGGGGCCATAGCTATCGAGGGTTTAGGGAGGGGAGCCTTAGCCGTGGCAAGGACGAACCACCCACGGCCATCTGTCCCGAACGCAAACCACCCGAGCTTTGCGCATCCAGGCGAAAATGAGTGCCCTGTTTATAGCATATTATACGTTTTTTTTATTATATTTCAAACACCATTTTTATGCTACAATGACAATTAAACGTTGCTTTAGGTGTAGGTGTCTATGTGTAGATGTAGGTGCAAGCACAATAGTGAAGGTGATTACGAATTATATCTGCCGAGCGAGGGCGCTATGATGTCATAATATTTCATAATTCATATTCGCTGTGGCGTAAAACTAATCACGCGATCGCGCGTGTACTAATTGACACCTATACTTTTCATAATGTAGAAATATACTATCCACGACGGATATCGTGTATATAAATAAATAACATAATAATATATATACTACTATAGGTCATACCAGGAGTAGAATAATAGGGAACCCTAGTTGAGAATACTCCCTAGAGGGACCGATTCTCATGTAGGAGTTTATGCCGTGTATGAGAACTAGGACGGCGGGGGGGGGCACGGCGGGTGGGAGGGCAATAATAAGAAAATCCATACGGCACGAGAGGGGGGGGGGGCCGAGAAGGCAGCGAGGCAGAAAGTTAGGAATGAGAGCAGAGACCCCACAGCCAGTAAGGCAGAAGAGGATGGTATGAGCCAGCTTAACGCAAGACGTAGACCAGGGAGGGCCACAGGAGGACACGACCGCGAGTTAAGGACCCCCCGCCTAATCCTGATGACTTGAAGTTTATAGGACATCCGCGACCCCCACCAGACTAAAATCTGTACATTTGATTCTAGCTTATGAACATCTCCACAGGCAAATACTGGATGCAACATACTTTAAGGGAACTCAAACTATGCTCCCGAAAAGCATTTTCGCAGTTTATAATATGGGGCATTGTTCACTTTTATCCACGCACTCATGTCAGTTGAGTTATACAAGTTCATAGGGATAAAACATTGCAATGATGAAAATTGTAATTCAGTATAAAACACATATGATACAATGGTCCATATAAAATATGGTATACTGACTCCTGCGGATGAGTACAAATCAAGGTCTTGAGTATCGGTGCTATACACCGAGCAGGTTAAAGAACCAGAAGGCACATTTTAATAGTACGATAATAGCAGAGTATGGTACCCAGGTTTTCTGTAACCTAAACCCCTCGCTCTGGGGCGGCTGTAATTGACTCTGTGTATATCTGTCATAAAAGCCTATAAATCCAATCCTTACCCTGGCCATAAAGTAATACTAATACTACACATTGATATAGTCTCTTCCAAAGAACCGTGTGGTTGGTTTGAGTATTCTGCCAGATCTGCTTTTCATGTTTGCAGCCTCTCCAATTGCCTGAATTGGAGTACGTGTGGAGAGAGGTGATTACGTGTGGAGGGAGGGAGGGGAGAGACAAGGCAGAGAGTGGATGGGGGAGAGAGAGAGAGAGAGAGCGAGAGAGCGCGATATATATATATATATATATATATATATATATATATATATAGAGAGAGAGAGAGAGAGANACCCCCCCCCCCCACCACCACACACACCACGCACGCACGCACGCACGCACGCACGTACGCACGCACGCACGCACACACACCACGCACGCACACACACACACACACACGCACGCACGCACACACATACACACATACGCACACACACATACATATGTACATTACGGACGTGACAATTTGCCTCCCCCTCTTCCAAATGGTATCGCCCACAACCATTTAGGCATGAAAAAACGTTTGCAGCAAAATGACCGTATTTAAGCCGAAACTTTTTGTTTTTCACTCCTCGAGGCACAAAATGTCAATTTAC
>NW_014579594.1:3642-7735 GCF_000485595.1 Priapulus caudatus
GCACACACACACACACACACACACACACACACACACACACACACATACACACGCACGCAGCGTGGGTCCGGACTGATGCAGAATGCGTCCGGACTGGTACATAATGAGTCCGGACTGGAGTAGAATGGGTCCGGACTGATACAGCATGGGTCCGGACTGATGTAGAATGGGTCCGTGGTGATACAGCATGGGTCCGGACTGATGCAGAATGAGTCCGGACTGGTAAATAATGAGTCCGGACTGGTGTAGAATGGGTCCGGACTGATACAGAATGGGCCCGGACTGATACAGCATGGGTCCGGACTGATTCATAATGAGTCCGGACTGGTACATAATGAGTCCGGACTGGAGTAGAATGGGTCCGGACTGATACAGCATGGGTCCGGACTGGTACATAATGAGTCCGGACTGGAGTAGAATGGGTCTGGACTGGTTCAGAATGAGTCCGGACTGATACAGCATGGATCCGGACTGATACAGAATAAGTCCGGACTGAAGTAGAATGGGTCCGGACTAGTGTTGTGCGTCTGATCCGATAATACGAATCCGATCGGATTCGGATTCGGATCGGATTTACAATTTGTTGAAATCGGATTCGGATTCGGATTCGGATTCGGATTCGGATTCAAAATTGTCGTCAGATTCGGATTCGGATTCAAAATTGTCGTCGGATTCGGATTCGGCGTCGGAGATCAAAAATGCTGCCGGATTCGGATGCGGATCGCCGGGATCGGACCATAGAATCCGACCTCCATCCTAGCTGTTACGTTTATGGGTTGGATAACTTGGATTGTAACTCAGTCTCAGATTAAACGTATAACAAATAAACAAAACAACACAAGATATTTATTTTCGCATCGTGGTTCAACAATCAGCACATCATGTACATAATCACAAATGTACATGACACTTTGTCCTAACTCCTGTCTTCCAAGTTCTAAGTTCTAAGTGACATGGTGGTACGAAACGGCCATAAGGCCATTAGGTAAGTTAGGACAAAGTGGAACTGAGGTGACGATTTGATAAGAAAATTATAGTTCCAGATTCCCGACCATCCCGTTCTCTAACTTTTCTTACGTTTACAGTCCCTACGATCGCGCGACATTAATTTTTTTATCGTTTTTAAAGGTCACCGAAAAAGGCAGCTCACGACACCACCTTTTATGGTTATGTATATATGTATTATAAACAGAACTTCGTTGGCGAGAAGTGAAACAGTTCGTACCTACGTTGAAACGTACGCGTGAATAAAACCCGGACCCGAATAATAATAATAATAATAAGGACTGATATATAATGGGTCCGGACTGGTACTAAATGGATCCGGACTGGTATAGAATGGGTCCGGACTGGTACTAAATGGATCCGGACTGGTATAGAATGGGTCCGGACTGATACAGAATGAGTCCGGACTGGTGTCGAATGAGTCCGGACTGATACAGAATAAGTCCGGACTGATACAGAATGGATCCGGACTGGCACATAATAAGCACATAATGCCACATGGTGTAATGATCGAGTCCCCTCCTCTCTCTCCCTCCCTCCTTCTCTCCCCCTCTCTCTCTCTCTATCCTTATAATGACTGCAGGAAGCATTTTGTGGATAAAATGCTTGCGGGATAACATAAACAGAACTCAAACGAAATATTCTCATTGAATACAACGATGTGTTACATATTATTGTTATTCATCAATGTATTGTTGTGTGTGCATCACTACTTTATATGTAGTGATGGTGGTGCAAAGCTATATAAAAATTAAGAAAACATAAGTATGTTCTGGAATCGGGTGGCGAGAATACGGATACAACCCCAAGTCTGAATGCTTTGCATGTTTCCCGATCATTCGTATATACGTATGGAATGTTTTCTGATTTATAATTCGTTTACACATATATAACATTCACGTGAATCGAATGATTCGATTCACGGATCGAATGATTCGATTCACGGATCGAATGCTTTCGATTCACAGATCGAATGATTCGATTCACGGATCGAATGATTCGACTCACGGATGTGATAAATCGAAAGTTATATGTGATAAATCGAATGTTTATATGTGATAAATCGAATGTTATATGTAATAAATCGAATGTTATATGCGATAAAATCAACCATAAAACTAAAATAGAATTATGAAACAAACAACATGCCATATATACGAGGTTTTGCTGTATTACATTTACGTGAGAGAATGTGTGTGCGTGTGTGTTATCAATTAGTGATGATTATCAACCCATGATGTGTGTCCATATGCATGCGTGTGCGCTCGTGAGAGAGATAGGGAAGGAGATTCTCTCTCGCTACTCAGAACTAGGGTAGGAATGTATATCATTTTCTGACAATAACTGTCCATTAGTAGTTTGATGAAATCAGGAGTGTATATATGTGTATTTATGTCTGTATGTATGTAACTTTTGTAATCTGTATTGAGAAAAAATAAAGAAAGAAAGAAACAAATAATAAACACCGTACTTACTGTGTATAAACACATTCCCGTGTTCTTTACTAGGATGGAATTTATTTATTCATTCTAACAACAAAATCAAGCCTGATGGTCAATATTGCTTTCAAAACGACAATTGGCAAATTCAAATTGAACACTTAATTTTCACAAATGTACACGCGCGTGTAGTTGTTGATAAAATCCATTTAAAGAAAATATGCCCGTTAATTGAATAATCCATGAGCTTCGAGTTCCATCAAAAGAAAAAAAAAGGGGTGGGGGTGAAATGTACAAAATAAATCTCATTTCAATTAAGTATTTCTTTCTGATATTACCATCTATGTTTGTATTTCCCAGATATAGACAACCTAACCTAACCGGAGTATATCAGTGTAAATAGTTTGTTTTACTGAAGAGCGATCAATACAAGATTGTGTAGCACGATGCACATGTAAGTTTCAATGATATTCCCGACGCCGGACTAACTGTATACAAAAGTCGGGTGGAAGTCTGCACTGCAACACTTCACTGGTTCCTGTGAATAAAAACTAATGCAAACTAATGAAAACATTACTTGAATGCTTTTGATGTCCGCCATATAAACATACACTCTTATATACACACTTATATACAAGTACAATGTTTAATTTTTTAAGTAATTAATCACTGATCTTTCGGTGTTGACAAATATTGTTCTTCAGAGGTTGATACACTTCTAGGAATACTTGCATATAATAATAATGATACAGTCGGAACCGTGTATCCACGAGGGGCAGTCACATGTGTCCCCTAACGGGACCCGTGTGTAACTACGGCAGTGTAATAAACCGTTACATTAACATTTTGTCCAATACCTCCTCGGAAGGGAAGCCCAGTTTACTTTCGATGGTGCAGCGCATAGTCAATACCTGATAAACGCAGCTGTATTTGTTAAACAGGCAGCGGCAACATATTTCAATCAAATACAGTCATCTTAGTGGTAACAATTCCAGTGTCACATTCTTGTGACCATATGTACTGGATAGTTTATACTAACAGATGCTCATGTGATAACGAAAACCTTATTCATTTGCCCTTACATTCATTTGTGTAGTATTTACATGCGTGTGTAATATGTGTATTGTATATTCCTTTGTATCATTTATATTTATGTAATTACGTAGCACTGTAAGATTGTATGCTTTGTAATATCTCAGGAGGAAATAAAGATTGAATGGGTCTGGAGCCTCCTCCTTAATGATTCTGCGTCACAAAATATGTACACATACGCGCACGCACGCACACGCCTACACACACGCACGCACGCGCATATACACACGCACGCACACGCATATACTACACACGCATGCACGCACGTACACACGCACGCACACACGCACGCACGCGCATATACACACGCACGCACACGCATATACTACACACGCATGCACGCACGTACACACGCACGCACACACGCACGCACGCGCATATACACACGCACGCACACGCATATACTACACACGCATGCACGCACGTACACACGCACGCACACACGCACGCACGCGCATATACACACGCACGCACACGCATATACTACACACTCATGCACGCACGTACACACGCACGCACACACGCACGCACGCACGCACGCACGCACACACACACAC
>NW_014579594.1:7745-9588 GCF_000485595.1 Priapulus caudatus
ATTACGGGTAATAGCATTGGCAGTGCCACAATTCAAGTTATGGTTTGTGGGGGGGGGGGTGCTCTACTATAGTTATCACTGGCATCGTCCGAATCACACTTTATGTGCATGCTAGACAGGTGTAATTTGCTGGTGTCTCTGTTATTCCGACACAGCTCCAATGATACCATCGTGAACAGGTTTCGCACTGGATCCACATGGCTTCAGATCCATCATGTTCACAGAAAGGAATCTCGCAAATTCTGTCGTTGTTTGGAATGCCAGCGTTTAGCAGACTGTTGCGAATGCGTTGTCGATAATAAGGCACGTGACATTGCCTCATCACAATCGTCGGAAGTCCTCTCATGACTGCATCGGCGTTCTAAAATAACGGAACAAGATAAATAGAATTAGGGCGTAAGACATACACAAACAAACAGAAGGACGCGTACCTGCCCTTATGTGTCGGCCTTTATAACGTTATAAAAGTCAAAACATGCATACATACACAAATAATTACCACTGGCGTGTTTCCTAATTAGAACACGTTAAAAAAATTTGTTTGCAAAATTTACTAGACCGCGTCGCAGTTCCACTCCTTCCTAAACTCGCTATGTCAGTGTAGCGGTCCAGGTGTAGCGGAGAGTGGAACTGTCGATCGGGTACCAGTTTACATACTCGCTGTAGAAACTGGAAACTCCGGGGGAAACCGGTCAAGTACTCCTTGTAGAATATATAAGGGTCGATAATGATAATTATACTGACACTGACTATCCCTCATATCTTTGATTCCGAATGTAATATCAAAATTCTGAACGCACATCGATATTCTTGCTCATTGGTTTATCAAAATTCTGAATGCACAGCCAGAATCATTGGTTTTTAGCGGTAACCCACAATTTGCAGACCATTCTATCTTGAACAATCCAGGAGGTGCTGCGCGACATCACGGACGGAAGTACGGGGCGTAATGAATGGTTCCTAGTTTTTCCAGTGGTGATTAAAACGATATGCCGGGGCATGAGCATCCAACAAGCACTTAAGATATTGATATCTTGTTCATCTGTACTCTACTCACGATTTACAAACCGTAAAGGTTTTCTATAAGTCATGGGTTTAACAATGTCATGTCCAAACCTGTCGCATCGCGTAGACAATCTCGCACATCCCACATTTATCATCTTACCATCATTACAAACACGCCGCAGCTATTGCAGTCGCTTTGTCTACTGGACTTCATCCCAATACTGCGTTTCACCCAGTCCTCCTTCAAGTCTTGCTCCAGCTTCTTTCCACGAACAGCCATGAACTTTCTGCAGCAAAAAATGAAGTTATGGCTTTTACTAGTATTCATATCATATGATTGGTTCTATTTCTTTCTTTTCATATACTTCGAATCAATGCCCAAATCAATCCAAAAATAAAGTTAGCACACACGATTAACATAATTTATCACACATGATGCGTTAAAAATATATAACAATATATCGTGGCAACGGTGGTTATCGCATAAAGTAGAGCATGTGTAAGTATACACTCACTGACTTGTGCTATATGGTATATAAGGGACCATTCATTATTTATCTTGATAGGGGGGGTGGAGCAAAATAAGAAAATGCCATAAAGTTATAAACACCCCCCCTACAAGGAATGTAGACTTACAAGTACCCCCCCTATCCTGATGATTGAAGTTATACATACCCCCCCTACTCAACTAATTGTTACATTTGATCTACTTCTGATCATCCACAGCATACTGGAGCAACAATTTATAGGGAACATGTCAAAATGTCAAACATTTTCCAGTTTATAATATGGGGCATTGTTCACTTTTATCCACGCACTCGACGTCAGTTGAGTTATA
>NW_014579594.1:10798-15665 GCF_000485595.1 Priapulus caudatus
CCCCTAGTACGATGGTCAAAGTTGCATGTACCCCCCCTATCGTTTGCTCCACCCCCCCTATCAAGATAAATTATGAATGGTCCCTAATGTCGACGACTAAGGTGGACGACGACTAAGGTGGATAGATAAATAGAAAAATTTAAGGATGTAGAAACTTACATCCAGTGGTCCATTGTTCTCGCTGACTCTTTCTCCCATGCTAGTGAGTCTAATACGTAAACTTCTTTAATCTTGGTGTCAGCCACAAGAAGGGCCCAATGCTGATCTCTATAGTTGACAGGCACTAACACTGTCTTGCTTGAGAACGTCACCTGGTTTAATAAAAACAAGAAAACCCCAAAACTCAAAAACTGATTACACACTTGCAAATGTATTGTCCAGTAGAAAGATTTGTCGTAGGCCTATGTGTAGCTAACTGCGAAGAATCAGTTAATAGATGTTGATGTGGTGTATAACCGAGACACTCAGTTAAGATGTCTGTACAGACTATTGACAACTGTTTGAGGAAAATATCAGTAATCTCTTTTTTAAACTTTTTCAAAACTTGACATTTCTCTACAAAGCACAGTACACAAAGGCATGAATATAACTAGAATGAGTTGATGGGGTGCCTATCCCATATTCCCACATTTTTTAAGTTTCCAGAACAAATAAAACAGTTACACCACAGTACATACTCCGTAACGGATTATCTCCACAACATGGTCCACAAATCCGTAAAGTTTGGAGTTCTATATCAAATAGTCTAGGGGTATTTATAGCACAATACATATTGAAACGGATTTTTTCCCTCCATTCACATTCTTGATCGTCTATCAATCCCCCAACATTTGAAGTTTGTATGCCAAATAGTCTAGCTAGGAGCAGTTTCCCTACAATACAGAGCCAGAGCGGATTATCCCCCACGAAATCTCTATGCACATCCTTGCTTAATGGTCTATCAATCACCCTGTATTGTTTCTAGGTTAAATTGCTTAGGAGTAGTCATACATGAGTATCTCCCCCAAATTTGCTTCCGAATGCGATCGGTCTGGGAGGACTTGCGAGACCTTACAGACGGACGGAGGTATGGACGGACGTACGGACAGGCCCTTACATGGTTATTAACTTACTTTAGAAAACAACCAATGGTCGTAGTTCCCCAGTTCCCACTTGCAGTGGGTGAAGGTAGGCAGGACGACGATCCTGGTACCAATGCTCTCGGTGTTGTGTTCATGCAGTCTAAGTCCCAGATAAGCGTGGATAACTTTGTCTGTTATCCACCCATCTCCTTCCAAACTGCTGAAATCATCAGGTCCTATGTCGTTGTCGCCTATCCTGAGATGACTTCCGTCCCGAAAGGATCTCCGTATGGGCGGCATTTTCGAAAAACCTGGAACCTGGTTGAACGTCTCCAATAACTTGAACGGGTCGACATCGCTCTGCGAGCTCACACACAACACAGCTGCCAGCATCTGTAGCTCTTCCGCTCTCCGGGATGTATCGACGTCCGTTGAGGCTGGTATACGAGATGTGAGGTCATAAACACGCGAGTCCATCTCCTCACCGTTCTCTCGTAAACTGCTTTTGTAGAAAGTCAGCGCCGGGTCATTAGCCAGCTCTTCGTCGCGATAAGCCAGTATGTTGCGTGGCAGTTTAAATGAAAGTTTTCCAACCAATTCTAGAAGGTTTTGAAGTTCGGCAGTGGAGAACTGTGTTTCGACTGTATTCTGTGTTTCGAATGTTTTCTCGGAGTGTTCATTATCAAGAGAGGTTTGAGTGTCCTGTACACCCAGAGACGGAAGCCTTGACAGTGCGCGTTCCATGTTTGTCCGTTGTCTGCTTTTTGGAGCACGTGGACCTTTTATGTCAGGAAGCGAATCACTTAGATCTTCTTCGCTATTGTCGCCAACATCAAGTTCAAAACGAACCCGCTTTGATGGTTGCGTCTCAATCTGTTCCATACTATAATCATCAATGATCTCTGCCTTAGTAAGGTCAACCTCCGTTATGGTGCGTTTCCTAGGAGTTGAAGTACGAGAGTTTTCCTCAATGAGGCTGTCAGGAGCAGGTAGCACTTCCACATCTCCGGGTCTTGGTTGTTTTCTGCCACTCTTTTTATCTCTTCTAGTTCGGGCGTTCCTCCGTAGTTTTGTTAGGTTTATCGTCTGTTTTTCTCTTTCTACTTCCATGCCAATACTGACTCGGGCTGCTATTATGTGTATGCACGTCACTGTCGATGGGCACTGGCAGGTTTCTTTGGGGAATAGTGTCACTGCATATTTCCTGGAGTTGTGATTTACAACAAACGCTCCGGTTTCTGGACAGTGAAACACCTGCCTGTTGTTCACCAGTTCCTTGGCCAGTGCAGTGTGAGACTGAAAGCGCGGTGCAGTGGGCTGTACTGGGGTGTCTTTCGTCTCTTTGTCGCACTGGATGTTAGCATTTTTCACTGCTTCTAGCAGGTCTTCAGGGCAGATGGTTGTTGGAAATGTTACCTCTTCAGGCTCCAATTTGGTTTTAGAAAACTGTTCCCGAACTTCCAAATTCCCCATGTCGCATCGACCGCGAAGACACTCCGTGTGTACGTAGGTCTGTAAAAAGTTGACTGCCAGCGCCATACCGTCGACAGGTACCTCTTGCCATTCAGTTATCCTCTTTACCATCGCGTTGATAGATTCCGCCTGGTTATTGGTGACACCGGTGTAAGGGGAGAAAAGTCCACACTGAGACAGAACACCTTTCGACGAGTGGTTCTTGATGTCGTCGTAGATCTTCTCTTCAAAATACTCCACGAATGCCTGACTCCACTTTCCTTTCCGTTCCTCCACCAACCGTTCGAGGTCTTCATTTGTTTCAGAGTTGAGGAAGTCTCCTAGGCCAGCGGAATAGACTTTGATCTCGTCCGAACTTGCAGCGTGGCTCCTCAACCAAAATTTCACATCTCACCTGACGTGGTTCCAACAGTAAACTATCTGCAAGTTGGGCAAACCTTTCTTCACTGCCTTGGTGATGTTGATCTCTCTGTCCACTACAATGGGTACGTTAGACTTTTTTAGGAATAGAACGTTTTCGCTAACGATTTCAAACAATGTAGTGTGTGCAGAAGCAAACTTTCTCTCGTGGATAAGAAAGGCCACAGGAATTACGGGAGATGATTCAAACAGAATATGTCTAAAGGACAGTATGGATACGTAGAAATCGTCCATGTTGAAGGTCGTGTCGTACGACAGCAGCTGCACAGCGTCAGCGCATTCCATCTGCAGAATGTTGTTGAGTTCTTCAAAGATTTGTTTCTGTCCCAAAACGCAAAGAAGATCCGGAATAATATCAAGCTTCCAGATGAAGTCAGGAATCTGATAATACATTTCCATTAGGTTGTACAGGTCATCATGGCCTAACCTCTTCTTCTGCTTTTCCAGCCTCTTTTGGTTTCGCACTTGTGATACGTCTCTTGGAAGTAACACTCTTTTCTGTGCATTTGGAGTGGACTTGGCTGTCACGAGTCGCTTGTATGTCGCCGAGGGTGGCCTATCACTGGCTTTGATAGACTTAAGGACAGATGGAGCTGTCCTAAAAAAGTTCCTCTGTCTTGATTTCATGGATTTATGTGGAAAAGGCACGGAAAGAGTCTCGTCGCCGATGTAGTGGACAATGGTGTAGGGAGTATCAGCGTCGATAGCAGTATAAACATGCCTCGAGAATCCATTGTTTTTCCCCTCTTTTGTTGCTAGACTATAATAAGTCTTGTAAGAGGCTGGCTCCCGTCGGGGAAAGGGTTTTCTTCCATTGTTTATCCAGCGATGCTGGTCTGCGCACCAGTTATCTAAAAGACACAAATATCATGCCATATCATATCATAATCGTATCATATTATATTATATCATATCGACTGACATAGAATTGGTCCGGATGGACATAGAATTGGTCCGGACTCACATAAAATGGGTGCGGACTGAAATAGAATGGGTCTGGACTGACACAGAAAGGGTTCGGACTGACACAAAATGGATCCGGACTCACATAAATATAGGTCCGGACTCACATAAATAGGTCCGGACTCATATTAAATGGGTTCCAACTCAAATAGAATGGGTCCATAATGTCACAGAATGGGTCCTCAAAGGCAGAACATGACATAATGGGTCCGGACTGACACAGAGCGAGTCCTGAATGATGCAAAATAGCACTGTAATGACTGAGAATGAGTCCGGACTCACATAACATGGGTCGGATATAATGGATCCGGACTGATGCAACATGACACTGGTCCTATATATATAATGGTCCAGCGGACTGATACAGAAAGACCTCCGGACCTATAATAATTAATGAGTCCGGACTGACAGTAATTATAATTGCCTCCTTAAAGAAGAACATATGTCACGTACAGAGCGGTCCTGACTTATACAAGAGAGCTCATTTGATGTCCCGACACATTATTCGAAATTCCGCCACTAGTTTCTGGGCTAGACTAGTCTGAGACTAAATTTAAATAACATACCCTTTTCTTGCACCTCACGTGAAGAGAACACGTACAGCTCTCCGCCCTTGGGTCTGACTGGCGGGACGCGTGACACCATATCTTCATCCACACTCTCTACAACATGATATACATGTATAACAGGAGTTAATAAGTCCTGATGTATAACGTAATTTGTAGGATCGATGGTAGTAAATGCGTTAGAAACATCCAAGATATATATATATATACGCAGTTTGTTTTTCGGCACATTTGGTAATAAATAGCTTCCGGTATAGCAACTGGTCACATCAAATGATATCAAATACTTGGATTCCTCATTGAACAGTGACATAATGGCGACTATGAGCTATCCGCCAGGTAGTCTATATGCCTGGCTGTCTCTGTCTGTCTGTCTGTCTGTCT
>NW_014579594.1:22989-32848 GCF_000485595.1 Priapulus caudatus
CTAGTAACTAGGCAAAGCAGTTACCAGTTCTCAGTTCCTTATTCGAATAAGGAACTAGTAACTAGGCAAAGCAGTTACCAGTTCCCACTTCCCAGTTACTTATTCGAATAAGGAACTAGTAACTAGGCAAAGCAGTTACCAGTTCCCAGTTCGAAATGCAACATTGAATTGGCAACTGGTAACTATAGGCAAAATAGTTACTAGTTACTTATTCGGCCAAATTTACCCTTTGGCACACATTCGAACCCCACATTCGATATCCAGCTACTTATTCAGTTAATTACCAGTTCGAAACCTAGTTACTTATTCGCCTGTAGGAGTGTTTCATGTTTATAAACATTGACGCGGTTGGCAGCAAGCAGATGCGTGATATTGTTCGATACAAGCACACGCACGCCCGCACGCACGTGTACTTGCACACGCACGCTCGCGCACACGTGTACGTGCACAGCCACTTGTACACACACACATACACACGCACGAACACACACACACACACGCACGAACACAGACAAAAAAACACACGCACGAACACACACACATACACACGCACGAACACACACACATACACACGCACGAACACACACACACACACGAACGAACACACACACACACACGCACACACACACGCATACAAACACATAACCCGATAACCGATACATAACCGATGCCGAAACACACCACACGCATATACCACCGATACATGCAGGCAGACAGCTACGCCCCTCTGAACTTGGCTACTCTATCTATTCAGTTCATGTCATCATCAGATCTATCTATCAGATCTCAGATCATCAGATCATCAGATCAGATCATCAGATCAGATGATCAGATCAGATCAGATGATCAGATCAGATCATCAGATCTGATCTATTCAGTTCATGTTCTGTTCATGTTCTACCCTATCTATCTATCTATTCTACCCTATCTATTCAGACATAACAACGACTCACCAGACCGCTCGACCGCTCAATCCTCTAACAGTAGAGATGTTGTCGAGATGTCGCTGAGATGTTCGTTCAATCAGTTGTTGAGTTCGTTGATGTCGTTTATCGTTCGTTCAATAGTTGTGTTTCCAAATGTGATTCTAGCGACGACATTATATACCTTTATCCCGGCGCATTGGGCCAATGACGGGCCCAAGTGCGTTGCACGTGATCTCATATTAACCACTTCGCATCTGTGCTCGCTCCACCGCCTTAGCGTATGCTGTCGATCGACGCGCACAATTATGCAACTACATTTTAATCCGACACCACGTCTTAAGCCTAGGACGGCGCATAGACAAGCTGCGATATTTTCTACGCTGGCCGCCTGTGATCGATAATATACGTATCGTGCGGGGTCACACGCGGTGTGTCCGGTCTGCAGGGCAGCGTAAGAAGCTGCGCGATGCACACGGCAGGAGCTGCGTGTCACATCTCAGGCCTGCAAGCTTGCTGCTGCTGCTGCCTGTTTACACACCATGCTCTCTCTCTCTCTGCTGCTGCTCTATCCGTCTCATCTCTTCTCTCGTCTCTTCTCTCTCTCTCTCTTCTCTCTCTCTCTCATCTATCATGCTCTCATTTCTATTTCTACTCCGCGCGCCGCGGCTCTCTACTCTCTCTCTCACGGCCTCTCTCTCTCTCTCTCTCTCTACTACTCTCTCTCTCTCGTATCTCTATGCTTCTCACTCTCGTCTCTCTCTATATATATATATATTATAGTATTTCTCTCATCTCTGCGCCGGCGCAGGGTGCGTCTCGGCATCGGCATCTCCGCTCTGCTACTAGCTCATCTCTCGTGCGCTTCTCATCTCTCTCGTCTCTCTCTTTCTCTACTGCTCTCTCTGCGCCTGCTCCACTCATCGGCCTCTCCACCCATCTCCGTCTGCTCTCATCTGCTCAGTCTCTCGTCTGCGTCTCATGCTGCTATATATATATAATATATATATGATATAATATATATATAATAGTATATATACATATATATATAATATTATCTATCTCTCGCGCGCGGCGCGGTTGCTCTCTCTCTCTCGTCGATCTCTCCTCTGCTCTCTCATCGTGCTCTCGGGGTCTCCGCGTCTCTTCTGCTCTCACCACTAGATCTCCATCCGCCAGGCGGGACTCGGAGGTTGTCTCTCCGTCTACTGATCCTGCTGCTGCTCGCTCAGAGTGTGGTCGTCGTCTCTCGCCTCTGTGTCTCTCGTCATGCTCTTTCATAGCTCCGGAGAGGTTCGAGGTCGGTCTCTCCTCTGCATTTGCTATCANTCTCTCTCTATATATATATATATATATATATATATAATATATAATAGTATATATACACCAACACAGCTACGAACCACTATTACTTGCTTTCACACACAACACCACCACAACACACAACACACACACCACACACACACACACACACACACACACACACACACACACACACACAGTGGACCACACACACACACACACACACACACACACACACACACACCACAACACACACAAACACACACACAGTCACACACACACGCGCACGACAGCACACACACACACACACACACACACACACACACACACACACACACATTCACCCACACGCAGATATATTCATTCACATCCACGCACACATATACATATACACACACAAGACGCATATACATATATACACATAAATATACGCGCTTATGCTCCCACGCACACGCGGGCGCGCACATGTGATGCTGAACTTCGGGAAGGAACGCACCTATTCCAGAATCGTATCTTTGGAATTTTACGGTTCTTAAACGATCGGTGCCGGTCTTTTTTATGGGGTTCTTCCCTCTGCAAATCGCCAAAATTTCAGCTTCTTAACTCCTTTGGTATTGGCGTGACGAGCGATTGAACCGACCGTAGTTGCGCACATTTTCAGAGTTTTTTTCGGAGTTTTGCGGTCTGAGTAGGTACGACGCTTCCGCCTAAAACTCCACGTTTCCGGTTGCTGCGCTTATCCGGTTTTTGTGTGCTTACGTGGGATAGATGGATAGTGCTTTCCCGTAAGGTTGGCCACTTTTGATCATTCCGTTCAAAATATGATGTCTAAAACGTCGGTTTTTCGCAAAAAATTGCATAATCGATCATAAATCGATAACCTATTGATCATTGATAATTTCAAATTGTTTTACAACAGATCGATCTCTTCTCTATCGGCCTGCAAAGTTTTGAAAAGATCGAATAAGAAATGTAGCATTGGGAACATTTCAAAAACACCCTGAGCGCTCGCTCGCGCAGTATCGTTCCGAAGTTCTCTCTCTCTCTCTCTCTCTCTCTCTCTCTCTCTCTCTCTCTATCTCTCTCTCTCTCTCTCTTTATTTTTTCTCTCGCGCGCGCTTCGCTCCTCTCTCTCTCTCTCTCTCTCTCTCCTTTCTCTCTCGGCGCGCTCTCTCTCTCTCTCTCTGCTCTCTCTCTCTCTCTCTCTCTCTCTCCTCCTCCCTCTCTCTCTCTCTATCTCTCTCTCTCTCTCTCTTCCCTTCCCCCCCTCTCTCTCTCTCTCCCCCCTCCCCCTCTCTCTCTCAGACTGCTAATGTATACCACGTTAAGATGTGCGCTAATATTATAATTATACCTCTCACGCGCATAATCAACCGCGGTTGCCACTTATTGCACCACGATTACCATCATCTCCATTCTAATTCTTACATACATGTAAAGTCGGTGTCACGCCGCCGGTCATGCACACTAAAAGCCTAGGAGCCTTAGCCTAAAGCCTAAGGGTCCGGGTCCGGGTTTTATTCACACCCATGCCACTAGTGTCTTGCTAGTATGTGCATCGATGTGATGTCACATGGCGGTTTCACAAAGGAATATTTTGGGTTCAACAAGTTCTCGGTAATGGACTTCCATAGCGAGGCTAACGCTCCATTAGGAGCGTTCCCAACTTTAATGTCATTAATATCGTGATAATAAAAGAGATATAAAGGGGGGTGGATTGATATAAATTAGATATCAAGGGGGGGTTTGATATGAAAATAGATATTAAGGGGGGGTGCATCCGATATCATTACATATCAAGAAGGGTTAATATAAATAGATATCAAGGGGGGTTATATAGGCGTATCATAGAGGAGAGCAGCAATTTGAGACTGGGGTATGTTCGCTTCGTTTCGCTGGACTTCGTTGCTCCGAGCAAGCGAAATACAGAGCGGGGCCATGTTCGCTTCGTTTCGGCTGGACTTTCGTCTGCTCGATGCAAAGCGAAATAACGGAGGGGGGCCATGTTCGCTTCAGTCTTCGCTGGACTTTGATTGCATCGAGCAAGCGAAATACAGAGCGGCGGCCATGGTTTCGCTTCGCTTTCGCTGACTTCTGTTTGACTCCGAAGCAAGCGAAATACGGAAGGCGGGCCATGGTTCGCTTCGTTCGCTGCGACTTCGTTGCTCGAGCAAGCGAATACGGAGCGGGCGCGGGATGTTCGCTTCGTTTCGGCTGGACTTCGCTTGCTGGAGCAATCGAAATACGGAGCGGGCCATGGTTCTCGCTTTCGTTTCGCTGACTTCGTTCTCTCGAGCAAGCGACAATACAGAGCTGCCGAGGCATTGTTCGCTTCGTTTCGCTGCACTTCGTTGCGCAAAGCGAAATACAGAGCGGGGCCTGTTCGACGTTCGTTTCGCTGACTTCGTTTGCTCGAAGCAATACGAAATAACAGGAGCGAACGGCCATGTTCGCTTCCGTTTCGCTGACTTCGTTGCTCGAGCAAGCGAAAATACAGACCGGGCCACTGTTCGCTTCGTTCGCTGGACTTCGTTGCCGAGAGAGAAATACAGAGCGGGGCGCATGTTCGCTTCGTTTTCGCTGGACTTCAGTGCTCCGAGCAAAGCGATCATACAGAGCGGGGCCATGTTCGCTTCGTTTCGCTGGACTTCGTGCCTCGGAGCAGCCGAAATTACATAGCCGGGCCTTGATTCGCTTCGTTTCGCTGACTCTCGCTTGCTCGAAGCAAGCGCGATATACAGACGGGGCCATGTCGCTCGTTTCGTCTGGGAACTTCGTTGCTCGACGCAAGCGAAATACGAGCGGAGGCCATGTTCAGCTTGGTTCGCTGGACTTCGTTAGCTCGACGCGGCAAGCGACAATACAAGGCGGGGCATCGTTTCCTTCGTTTCGCTGACTTCGTTGCGTCGAGGAAAGCGAAATACAGATGATGGGGGCCATGATTCGCTCTCGCTGGAACTTCGTATGCTGGAACAAATACGGGATTTCGCTGTGCTGTCTGTTGAGCAATGAGCGAAATACGGAAGCGGGGAGTTCGCTTGTTCGCTGGCTTCGTTTCGACGAAATACGGCGGATGCCGTTCAGTTGCTGACTTCGATTGCTCAGCAACCGCGAAATACAGACCGGGGCCATGTTCGGCTCTGTTTCGCTGGGACTTCGTTGCTCGAGCAAGAGAAATACAGAGGCGGGCCCATGTTACCTTGCGCTCGCTGGACTTCGTGGTCCGAGCTAAGCGAAAGTAACATATGCGGGCGCATGTTCGCTTTCGTTTCGCTGGACTTTCGTTGCCTCGGCAAGCGATATACAGAGCGGGGGCATTGTTCGCGGTCGTTTCCTTGGCTTCGTTGCTCGAGCAATGCGAAATACTAGCGCGGGCCATGTTCGCTTCGTTTCGCTGGACTTCGTTGCTCGAGCAAGCGATATACATAGAGGGGGCCATGTTCGCTCGTTTCGTTGGACTTCGTTGCTCGGCAAGCGAAATACAGAGCGGAAGGCCATGTTCCGCTCGTTCGCTGGCTGTCGTTGCTCGAGCAAGCGAAATACAGAGGGAGGCCCATGTTGCGCTTCGTTTCGCTGTCGACCTTCGTTGCTCGACAAGAGAAATATACAGAGGGGGCGCGCATGTTCGCTTTCGTTCCGCTGGACTTTGTTTGGCTCCGAGCAAGCGAAATACCAGAGCCGGGGGCCATGTTCGCTTCGTTTCGTCTGGAAACATTCGTTGCCGGCAACGAAATACAGAGGCGGGTTGGGAGCTTTCCATTGAGAGACAGCAAGCTAGGGAATAACATGTATCATAATTTCTTATATTCTTATTACGTTAAATATAATTGAAAACCTTTCAATCGAAGTACCAATTTGATATTAAATAAGAAAAAATATATGCGTGACTTGTTTTCATGTGTAAATGGTATTCTTAGCTGCCATTAGTAGGACATTATTGTAATACAAAATATAATATAATGACAGCTAAAATAGTTAAGGCCTATTGCATTCAAACAATGTTTATGATTATAATACTATTTATATGTTTATTAATGAATGCTATTTAAAATTATCTCGAATGTTCGTTTGCTTTATGGTTGTGTGTGTTCGTGCGGACCCCCAACAAGCGAGGTAGCAACCTCCTTGCGAGTATGACATGTAGTTACAAACAAGGAGTTTTAAACATGTTGATTCTATTCGCCTCTCATTTCCCAGTAAGCTTCGGTTGGATCGCTTTGTTCTGTGTCCGGTGTCTTTGCTTTCCCGCGGCCACATGTGTCAGTATGTTCTTGCTTGTGGCTGTTTGTCCTCAGGTTGTGTACGTGTCAAAGCATTCTGGCCTGCACTGTTTCCGTGTGCGGCTGTAAATATTTCGGCGTGCTTGTGATGGATAGTGTGTCGTTGCTGTGTGTGCCGCGCGCGCGCGTGTGGTCGCGTACGAGTGGTGTCGTTGCGCGTGTGCACTTGTGTGGTAGTATATCTTGATATTGTAGGAATTTGTAAACGTTAAACGTATATATAGTTGTTAGCTGATATACATGTTTTACTTTGTTCCAATAAATATTACTTGGTTTTGAAAAACCGTAAAAGATACTTATTCGACGTATTTCGTCAGTTTTTACATGAAACACAGAACACAAAACAGAATGTGTGTGCGCTGCTGTGTGTCGATCTGTCTGTGTAGCGTACATGATAGTGGCTCCCCCCGCTAACGAAAATGATTAAAATAATGTGGTACGTGTGATGTGCGTAATTAATTGTTAAATAAGTAAATAATTACAGAATAATTTCACTCAACAAAATGTATTAAAAAAATAAATATTGGATAAATAAATACACAAGAAGGTCAAGAAATCAATTATACGGTTACTTAACTTGACCGGCGGCCGGTTTTTAGTGTGGCCAATTCCCCGGATGTCAAACAAATGCCGCCGCGATAAATGCATGTAGGCCACTTGCTGCGTGTTACGTAGCGCCCTACCGTCACGATACGTGGCTGTTAGAAATAAAGAATGTAAACTAGTAAGTGGTTAGGAAGATATAATTTAATAGAGTTCATATTATAACGCGAGTTACGCACGAACTAAACGCAAGGACACCACACGCAACACACAGGGACACAGGACGGTAACAATGAACTAGTAATGAATAGTTGAAATCAAAACTTGTGTATCATTCGCCGTCGATCGGAGCTTTGTGAAACAAATTAGTATGAACAGGTGGCTTCGTTCGCTATAGTATACGATTAGCCATTGTAAGAAGAGAGTGAGAGAACACAGATCAGAACTTCTCCTGGGCGGCGGATGTGTACAACGCCACACACGAACACTGTCCACAGGTAGCATGCTGGGTCAGCATTGTCTACAGCCGTTATTCGACATTAGATTTGGGCAGACACAATTTGTCACAAACTGCCTACTTCTCACTCTTTCTCTCCTCTCACCATTCTCTCTCTCCTCTCTCTGTCTCTCTCTCTCTCTCTCTCATTCTCTCCTCTCTCTCTCTCTCTCTCTCATCTCTCTCTCTCTTCTCTCTGTCTCTCTCTCACGACACACTCGCTCTCTCTCCTCTGCTCTCATCTTCTCTTCTTTCTCTCTTCTCTCTTCTCTTCTCTCTCTTTCCTTGCCTCTCTTCTATCGCTTCTCTCATCTAACCTCACTCTCTCTCCTCTCTAAACTCCCCCTCTCTCTCTCCCTCTACTTCTCCTCTCCCTTCCTATCTCTCCCTCTTGACTCTACCCCTATGCTCTCGTATCTCCTTCTACACTCTCTCTCTGTCCTCCCTCACTATCCTCTCTCTCTTCCTCTTGCCATCTTGTCCTTCTTCCCTCTCACCCTACCTCTCAGTATCTCTCTCGATAACGATGTTCTATCTGCTATCTCTCTTCTGTCATTTCTCCTCTCACTCAGACCCTCTCTTCTCCATTATCTCTCTCCTCAGCCCACCTCTCTGTTCTCGGCATGAGGAAGCGAACATACCCCTCAGTCTCCTATTTGCTGGCTCGCACAGCGAAGTCCCGCGAACGGAGCGAAATGCGCCTCGCTGTGTATCTTTGCTTGCTCGAGCAAGCGAAGGGCTAGTGAAAACGAAGGGAGACGCCCCGCTCCGTATTTCGCTTGCTCGAGCAACGAAGTCCAGCGAAACGAAGCGAACACTGGCCCCCTCCGTATTTCGGTTGCGGCGGAGCAAACGAAGTCCAGCGAAACGAAGCGGAACATGCCACGCCTCTGTACATTTCGCTTGCCCTCGAGCAACGAAGTGCAGCCGAAGTCCATGCGAACGTAACGCGAAACATTGCCCACGCTCTGTAATTTCGCAGTTGCTCGAGCAACGGAAGCTCCAGGCGAAACGAAGGAAACATGGGCCCCCTCCGTATTTCGGACTAGCGGAGCCAACCGAACGTCCAGCGAACGAAGCGAACACATCGGCCCCGCTGCGTATTTCCGCTTGCTCGAGCAACGAAGTGCAGCGAACGTCCAGCGAAACGAAAGCGAAACATCGGCCCCGCTCTGTACTTATCGCCTTGCTCAAGAACAAGTGCAAGCGAAGTCCAGCAAAAGAACGCGACACATGGCCCTCGCCTCCGTATATTCGCTCTTGCTCAGAGCATACGAAGTCCAGCGGAAACGAAGCGCAACATGGCCCGCTCCGTATTAGTCGCCTTGCTCGAGCACGAAGTCCAGGCGAACGAAGCGAAATGGCCTCGCCTCCGTATTTCGCTTTGCTCGCAGCAACGAGAGTCCAGACGAAACGAAGCGAACATGGCGCCCGACTCTGTATTTCCGCTTGACTCGAGCAACGAACAGTCCAGCGAAACGACGAAACATACCCCAGTCCAAAAGTTGCCTTGCTCCCATCTATATCACCCTATATAAGCCCGTCCCTGTGATATTATTCATATAATAACCCCCCCTTGATATCGTAATTGATATCGATGCAACCCCCTCCTTTGACTATCTATTTTCATTATGCAAACCCCCCTTGATCTGCGATCCCACACCCCCTTTATATTCCATTTTATATCAGTGAACATAAATGACATTAAAGTTTGAGCTGGGAACGTCCTACAATGGAGCAACACCATAGCTGAGGTCCCTGGTGTCCAGCCGCCCAGCGAATGGACACGCCTGTGTATAGCTATGCACATCGATTGCTGGCTGCTGGCAGGGGCGGCATTGATTCGAAGTACGGGGGAGGGCACGATTGTTTCAGCGTGGTACTAAATCACAGACTAACATGTTAGGGGTGAGCATTGCTGGACTATGCAGAAGAGGCGAACAGCAGAAAACTCTTTCCACTAGTGAGAGGAAAAAGCTACCAATCGGGATGACAACACGAGTGTGCATGCCCCGGCAGCGCATAAACGTTTGAATTCATTAGCGATTTTTCCAAATGGATTTACCGTTCTATAAGCCTATCCAAACATTTTCGCAAAGGAATCTGCAGAGTCACTGGGGGTCCGTCTTGATCACACATAATACACAAAATAAGCAAGAGCTAAATAAATGACAAATTTCGAATATTAAGGCTCCTGATAAAATAACAAATAATAATCATAATAAGACCGGCTAATGCGTGATACACTTTGGAACAAAATAATAATAAATAATAACAATAATAATAGGATTGCTGGAAGAAATAATTCCTTCGAT
>NW_014579595.1:0-4968 GCF_000485595.1 Priapulus caudatus
GAAGGTGGAGGAGGAGGAGGAGGAGGAGAGGAGGTGGAGGAAGAGGAGAGGAGAGGAGGAGGAGGGGAGAAGGCTGTGAGGAATAGCGAGAGGAGAGAGAAGGTGGAGGAGGAGGAGGAGGAGGAGAGTGGTATGACGTAGAAGGAGGTAGAGCGCCCGCCTACTACTTCCTCCCTGTCCGCCACCTCCTCTCCTCTCCTCCTCTCCTCTCCTCTTCCTCCACCTCATCTCCTCCTCCTCCTCCTCCTCCTCCACCCTCTCTCCCTCCTCCCCTCCTTCTTCGCCACCTTCTCCCCCACAGTTCTCCCCTCCTTCTCTTCAATCTTTCCTCCTCCTCCACCTCTCCTCCTCTCCTCTCCTCCTCCTCCACCTCCTCTCCTCCTCCTCCTCCTCCTCCTCCTCCTCCTCCTCCTCCACCACCACCACCTTCTCCCCTCCTCCACCACCTGGCCCTCCGCTTACCTCCCCCTTCTCACCTCCTCCACTCCTCTTCTCCTCCTCTTCCTCCTTCCTCCTCACCTTCCTCTCCTCCTGCTTATTCTCTCCTCCCCTTCCCCACCTTCTTCCCTCCTGCCGCCGCTACCTCCTCCCTCTCTAACCTCCTCTACATCCTCTTTCCTCCTCTTCCTCCCCTCCGCCACCTCCTTCCTCCTCTTCTTAATTCTCCTCTCCCCTTCGGAGGCCACCTTCTTTCCCTCCCTCCTCTACCTCTCCTTGGTCCTCTAACTCCTCCTCTCCTCCTGCCTCCTCCTCCACCTTCTCCCAACCCTCCTCTCTCCTTCTCCCCTCCTCCTCCCACCACCTACTTCCCCACGTTCTCCTCCTCCTGCCCTGTCACCTCCTCCTACTCCTCCTCTCCTCCTCCTCCACCTTCTCCCCCTTCTCCTCCTCCTCCACCCCCTTCTCCCTCCTCATCCCCACCACGTTCCCCACGTCTTTCTCCCCTCCCCTCTACCTTCTCTCATCCCTCCTCCTCCACCTCCTCTCCTCCTCTCCTCCCCTCGCCCTCTTCCTCACCTTCTCCCTCCCTCCTCCCTCCACCTTCTCCCCCTCCTCATCCCCACCACGTTCTCCCCAACCTTCTACCCCCTTCTCCTCCACCCACCTTCTCCCTGCCTCCTCGACCTCCTAGCCTGCTATCACTGTTCAACAATGAACTAATAAACACCAAAGCTGAGTCTAAATGTCCGGGGTTAATTGTCCGGCGGTAAATGTCGGGGTAATTGTCCGCGAGGGTAACATGCTCCGGGGTGGTAAAATGGTCGGGGGTAGTGTCCGGAGGTAAATGTCCGGGGGGGCTAATGTCGGACGGGTAAATTCCGGCGGAGTAAATGTCCGGGGTTACATTGTCCGGGGGCGGAGGTGATTGTCCGGGGGCTCGTGAATGTCGGGGGGTAATCTGTCGGCGGGGTAAATGTCCGGGGACGGGTAATGCCGGGTCGGTAAAGTCCGGGGGGTAATTGGAGACTCCGTGGGCGTTAAATGTCCGGGCGGCGGTTAATGTCCGGGGGTAAATGTCCGGGGAATTGTCCGGGGGTAAATGTCCGGGGCGGTAGATTGTCGGGGAGGGTAAATGCATGCGCGGCGTAAATGGCATGGGCGTAATTGTCCGGGGGTAATTGTCCGGGTCGGCAGTAATTGTCCGGGGGCGTGAGTGATTGTCGGGCGTATTGGTCTAGAACCTGAGGACGTACGTGAGGATAGGGCCAGGAACCCGCTGAGGAAGCGTACGGCAAGATTGCACCCGCCGGACAAAGGAATGTGTCCGCAGACGGACATAACGTCCGCGGAACAGCGTGCCGTCGCAGAAATCCAGCGGATCTTTACTCTCACGAGATAACGGGCGATGCTGAGCACAGAATGGAGTGGCAGCGGGAGAGAAGAAGAAGCAGACATCTACGGTGGCACTAGGATCGCTCAAACTGGGGTAGGACCCCGTGCTGAGCCATAACACTCACGAGTCTGTGGGAGGCAGGAAGGACGAAGCGTACGAGCGCCTCGGATCTCCTGCGGCTGTGCTGGATCACGCTCGGCGGGGTACGACTCCTCCTTTCCAACACCGCTGATGTGTTAGCGGGCGGACGCGGGATGCGCACGTGTCGGATGCTGAGTATTACGCCGGGGGGTGGTGGCGGCCGGTCACGCCCACGCTTGTGCGCGGCAATATCCCTTGCCGTGTAGACCCCGCCGAGCAGTGCGTTTCGTTTGCGCGAGCCGCCCAGTGACGTAATTGCAACGCGTCGACAGACTACACAGATGGTGGCTGGCAGAAGACGCTCACACCGAAAGAGCGAAAAAGGCCAACCTGTCACCGTGGGTCATGCGAACACTCTTTCCCTTTGCTGGCAACACTCATAACAGTCGGCACTGGACTGAGACAGTAACACGTGGTGAGACTGAGGACAGTAAACACCGCTGACGAGAATGAGACTAGTGACACGTCGGTGAGACTGAGAGAAGTAGCCCCACGTGACAAGACGAGACAAGCTTACACGTGGTGAGACTGCCGACGAGCTAACACTAGGCGGACTGATGACCGTAAAACACGGGTGAGACTGAACAGTGTCACGTGGTAGAGACATGAACAGTAATACGTCGTGAGACTGAGACAGTCGTAACACGCTGGTCGAGACTGCAGCACAGCTGCACGTGTGCAGGACTGAGAAAGTAACACGTGGTGAGACTGAGACAGCGAACACGTGGTGAGACTGAGACAGTGCCACGTGCGTGCAGCACTGCCCAACAGTAACACGTGACGCAGACTCGAGACAGTAACACGTTGACGAGGACTGAGACAGTAAACACGTGGTGAGACTTCAGAAAGTAACATGTGTGAGACTGAGACAGCTAAAAAACGTTACGAGGACCGAACCATAGCACGTGGTGCAGGACTACAGCGGAGCGTCGGCAAGCGAGGGGTTTTTCTCCCCAGCGGGGCCAGGGACGCTACAGGATCGCCGTCCGACGACCGAACTTCTACCGACCGTGTGCAACGCGTGGCGAGGAACTGCGCATAGCTGCCGGGGCCCCACTCAAGCGCCCGTGCCCGGCAATTAGTGTACTTTTGTAGTGGACCGCATTCTTTATTGTAATGTTTACCGCTGGCAGTTGCCCCTGCTTCTTAGCGGAATGTTTGTTTACAACGTGCCGGTTGCTCCTCCAGTGCGTAGGGGCATATATGTGTCATCTGCCTACGCTATGTTTTATTTGGTAGTATAAATTGAGCAGGGGCTTTTCAATTTTAAGTTGGGGGAGTGTAGCAGATTCGCTTTTAGTATCGTGCGTTTCTGTAGTGGGTGTTACAGTTTTATCTCACGAGAGATGGCGCTAGTGGGGGGTGTCCCGCAATGAAACGTTTGTGTGTACCCTCCGCGATAACAGTTCCAGGAAGTGGAAACAATAGGCAGAAAGGGCGCGAAAAGGGGGAGAGACGCCGGAGGTTTGAGCAGCTGTGTTTTTTAATGCGTCCGATATTATCCGTGCATGTGCATTACTGTAGAGTGTTCGGGATGTGTGATATCATGCAGATCTTCATAGTGCGCGTACAGTAGCTAGTAGTCGACTTAAGTAGGAGGAAAGGAGAGAGAAATCCGTTACACATGCATGCCTTCATGGCCCGGCTTCAACGTATTCTGAAGTACGATGCACTGAAACGGAAATATTAAAAACTATATTATTTTTCATAATTATGTACTGATAGTATATACAATTTTGTAAACAATGTTTTATTAGTTATCATACTCATAATATTTATTTTAGATACTTTAGTCAAAACATCAGCTTAATTTATAGCTACATTCCTCTTTGAAGTTTACAAATTGACCTTTTAAAATGATTAGAATTGGTTGCTTTCAACATAGCCTGAAAATGCAGGAAATTCCATTTCCAGGCTCTAAATTTCAAAATTTGTTGCGGGGAGTACCCCCAGACCCCCCGCATCGGATTCGCGATCGCGACGTAATCCTTGCGTGCGTGCGGCGTGCACACACCATAACCGCCACTCTTGATATTATCACTGGGTGTTCCTACATTTTTCTACAGTAGCACATTTTGGGAGGCCACTACGGCCCTGCACGGTATAACATTCGGTTTATCACATATAACATTCGATTTATTGCATATATAACATTTGATTTATCGCATATAATATTTGACTATTTAATCATATGTTATATGCAAACAATAATTCCCGGTTTTAAATGTTCACATTATTTGATTTTATATCAGAAAAGAGAATCAAACCATTCGATCCTGGCATCAAACCATTCGGTTTTGGAATCAAACCATTCAATTATGGAATCGAATCGTTCGATTTTGGTATAAATTTCAGGATCGAATGGTTCGATTCGCGGATCGAATGCTTCGATTCACGGATCGAACATTTTCATGTGTATCACATCTCATATTCGTTAACGAGTGAATAAGTTTGATATCTTTTCAATATATTGTGAACAACGATTTACTAATGCCGATAATAAGATACTGTACCACTAAAACATAACAATACCGACAAATTTATACCTAAAATCATACAGTGCTACCTTTTTGAGTAATTTCAGTGACAAACACACATGTTAAAGTGCCTCCCAACAAAAAGCCTACATACACCTACTGTGAGCTAGCATACTTGCAGTATGAAAACATCACGAAATGTTCTCATTAAGCCAGATATATGCTCCACTTTTGTTTACACTTTTGGAAACTTCGCCGAAATTCCGTCCGACTGGGTTTCGGCGTATAGATAAATATAAGTTGTTTTGAATTAAGGATGCCAACAGTAGGCCTACGCTAGCGCAAATTTTAAATTTCAAATTTTGTACTGAGTCTGAATTAACATCGAGCAATAACATGTGTTATTATAGAAAAGAACTGTTAATGCAGTACAACGTTCGCTCGGCCGTGTACCGGATGTGTACACTGCCGTTTAGATTTTATGAAGAAATGTTATTAAAGTAGCAATACAAATAA
>NW_014579595.1:5857-22097 GCF_000485595.1 Priapulus caudatus
GCAAGTGTACCAATTTTCATACTTTTTTCACAATTTGAACGATTTTTTCCTAATCTACTGTACTATACAATCCTCTGTGTTTAAGCTCGACTCGCTCGATCACCACCTCGTCGCCTGCAGCTTGTATCCCCTGGTCGTCGTGCAACCACGTGTAAGATGGTTCTGGATAGCCGTCAGCATTGCAGCGTAGAATTAGCTTCTCTGCCTCGATAATAATGACGTCATCATCACTGGAGTTGTTGCTGCTGATGATGGTCACGGTGTCTGCCATGTACAAAATCTCGGTTAACACTTCTTCGGGTAAACGTTGGTGAATGAAGATATGACAACGAAGTTCTTTGTCAATGTCTTCCGTTGAAAACCTGTGACTCAGGATACTTTTTGCTGTAAATGTCTTGTTTCTTGAACCCGCTTCCTCTGTTTGACTGGAGTCGGCCGTAATATCATCACCATTCAGCCACCAGGTGACGCTAGCTGCTGGATTACTGCTGTCTGATACACACGAGAACTGTAGCGTTCCATCCGGTGATGAAGAGCTGTCTATAAGAGACATGACAACCGACTGTGGTGGCACAAGCACAGTTAGATGACCCTTGTTAGATAAAGGGCCGCTCCCCAGCGCGACCTCAGCTTGCTGCCACACGCAATAGAACTCTGCGTCATCTTTCTCAACTCTCAAGTTAGATATTAGCAAGCTAAAGTTTCCTGTGTCGTACCTGTTAGCGTCAATGTAGGAATATCTATCTTCATCAGTAGGACTTACGTAGGAACCGTCACGATACCAATAAAGGAAAATGGGAAATTCTTCCACGGAATTGAAACTAATGTCAATCGTGCAGTGCACAGTAACATTGGCATCTTCAACTGCCTCCGTGTCACATGGTTGCTGCAGGAACTGCATCCTCACCGGCACTAAGGCTGTGCAAAATCCCAATACGAATACTAATGTCGTAGATTGACGTTTGATCATCGAGCCGGTGAGCGGTATAATACTGGCGGAGTCAAGAGTGCCTAAAACGGTAAAAACAGACAAATTTGTAACCCGAGGAGTAATGTGATATTGGAGAGGTTTAAGTTTAACTCCCGAGTACAACAACAAGGTGAAACTATACAAACTTTTGCAGCAGATTCGCGCAATAAAGCAAGCACTTGTGAATATGGGCAACTGTGTGAGGCCACAATTAAAAAAAAATCGTTGTTTGCCCTCACCCGACCCAGGCCGAAGTTTGGGTAGGTAGGTAGGCTTTTCTTTTTTTGAGAGGGGTCTTTTTACAATTTAGCATGGTGTCTACATGCTTAGGTGTGCTTGCGTGGAGATGTCTTTTATGTTGAATGTTTGTTTTGCTTGGTACCTATAATGTATTGCCTACAGATTTTTATAATGTACAGTGATACAATTTGTCAAAAAAAAAGAATGGGAAATATCAATAACATTTTTTCAGTCAGCCCCTTTTTGGCGGGTCGGTCGGGTGAGGGCAAACAAACATTATTTTTATTATGGCCCGATCAGCTCATTAGAGACAGAATAGTCATAAGAATCGGTGTCCAAAAAATACTATTAAGAGAAAGTGACTTCACATTGGACAAAGCCATACATACGTGTCAGATACACGAACTGTCAGAGCATGATGCTAAATTCATGCAAAATAAACTTAATGTTGATGTTGTCAGGAAACAGCGTACACCACATTGTAAAAGAACCCCGCAAGCTAACGCGTGGCCCGAGCAATCACAAACACACAATTTGATTGTCGGGGGCATATTTGCCAATCAAGGACTCTGACAGTGGCGTAGTTAGGGGAGGGGGCAAAGAGGGCCATGGCCCCCCTGGTGATCCAAAAGTGAAAAAAAAAAGAAAAGAGAATTGTCTGTTGGTCAGCATTAAAAAGCTTGTTACATGTACTCAAAGTGTGACTCAAATACCTTTCTTCTGTGATCTTACATTTTTCAAACAGTTTTGGGGAGGACCCCCATTACCCCCGCATGTTTTTCACCCAGCCTCCTAGTAGAATCCTGGATCGCAGCTGAAACAGTCAGATATCTTGTGGAGCAGGAACAATGAACAAAAAAATGTCGCCTTTTTGCCATGGAGGTCCAAACAAAGATTGCAGAGCTGAGAGGTGGGGAAGCGTAGGGTGTGGGAGGAAGCGGCAGAAACCATTAAAATATGTAATATAAAAATAATATTAAAATTATAAGTCATTCACTATTTTGCGCAGTTCGCTGTTTTTGGCCCCCTGTTAAAAAATCCTGGCTACGCCACTAAATTATGACACAGATCTAGAGGACACACCGGACTATGACATCTTGTCCGTGTTACCGATCAGTAGTAAGGAGGACCTAAAGGAAGCTACTTCATACGCCACCACACTTCAGAAAGTTCACAGAGCTATCGCCATGGGTTGGTAGAACAGTAAACTTGAACTCAAACCATTCTACCCATTTCGTGATGAAATGATCGCAGACGAGGGTGTGATTCTGAAATGTCAGAAAATAGTGGTACCAAAATCACTGCAGTGTGAATACTCTAACTTAGTACATAGTGGTCATTTAGGGGCAGAAGCCACTAAGCGCCGTGCAAGAGACATCATGTATTGGTCAAGCATGTGTCGAGACATAGATGACATAATACGCCAGTGCAACATATGCCATAGCACAAAATTGCACCAATCGAGAGAACCACTACAACCATATCCAGTGCTAAGTAGACCATGGGCCATAGTTGGAACGGATCTAGTTGAGTGGCAAGGCATGATATACATTGTCACAGTTGACTCGTACTCTGGATGGTTTGAACTTAACACACTTGTGGACACATCAACTAAGACAGTCAAGTCGCATTTTTCCAGGTTTTGTATTCCAGACATGCTGATCTCCGATAGTATATCACAGTTCACGTCGAGAGAAATTAAAGACTTTGCATGCAGCCCCCCCCCCGCATACGCTATTACGCTATGGGTGGTAGGAAATACCTGTGCTATAAATCTACGACTTACCGACATATGTGTAGTACGGTGTTTTAGCCACGCAATTAATTAGGTAAATCTTCAGGGACGGCGGCGAGGGACACAGAAGACATTAGGTGCATACTTTAAGAGCACACATAAATTCAACGGGACAGATGGCATTCCAAAAATGGTACAAACACATTAACCTCCACATTGTTTCGACGCGGTTTATCAACGGCCATCATTCGTACCTGGCACCTTCGGACATTAGTCGCCAGTCGGTCAATTATACCCACTAGTTGCGTCATAAATTAAAAAGTCTAATTAGATCGTGACGGACGCGCTTACGGTTTAAAAAGGAGGGTTTTGGTGAACAACGAGAGAGACGCCGAGCTACACTTACGAGTACGCACACACTGTGTCGACTGTGCTATTTACCAGTATTTACAATAAAACTGTACTTGTCACCGTTTATACAACTGTTACATCTACTATCTACGTTCTACCGTCTACGAACCACAAGTTCTACAATTTGAAGCCGTGACTCAAAGAACCGGGGTATTCCTTTGCCAAACAACGACCTCAAGGTGCTACCACTCTACGATCTACGTGGCAGAAAGAACTTTACAGTCGGCACTCGCTCTTCGGGTAAGTGGAACATTATTTGTCGGTTTTGTATTTTTATTGCATTTGTGCAGTGTGTACATCGTTCTCTCACCCTAGTCACCATTTACCTCTGACCCATTTCCCCGTCGGGTACAATGACAGAAGCTACGTTCGAATCTCTTACGCGGGTGTTTAGTGAAGGTCTTAAACCTTCCATGGAAAGCATAGCTGAGCGATTTACGAGAGGTTTAAAAGTAGCGAAGGTTCGACAGAGTATTCCTAAGTTTATGGGGAATGAGGTTTTATTAGGACCTAAGTTTCAAGAGTGGATTAACCAGTTAACATGGGCACATTTGGAGTTGAATTTAACGGTTACAGAATTCAAAAAATTTAGCAACAAGCACCTTGGGGGAGCTGCGTTCGAGTATATCCGCCGCCTGCTAATCAATAATCCGGAGATTACGTGGGATAGTTTGTATGAAGCTCTACAATCACGCTATAAGGAGCCAATGTCTGAACTTCTGGCTCAAAACTCGTTAAAGCAATTTCGCCAGGAGAAGGGAGAGTCTCTTCGCAATTATGCGGACCGTTTAAGGCAACCATCACACCTAGCGATCCCCCGGGAGCAGTTACAACACGAAATAACACAAAAACGCTTAACCGATATTTTTTTAGACGAGTTACTGAGTGTCGCAATACAGAAAACATTGTTAGCACGAGCGCCGCAGACGTTACAGGCAGCGGTAGAGTTAACCGATAAGGAAGCTGTCGTAGAACAAGGAATCACAATACGCTTGCGTAACAGGGATGCTCAGCGTTACAGGAAAGATAGCTACGGGGAGCCGATGGAGGTAGATCTCGTTAAGCATAAACAAACCACTAGGGACATGCATCAGAGTGTAGGCGAGATGAGGCAGTTAGCAGCGAGCATGCATAATTTATGCACATCACAACAGCACAAGCAACGTAACATGCCGGCGAATACACGGACACGACGCTACGCGCCGCGAAACATCACCGCGCCCTGTATGCCATATAATGACTCCGACTATAACAGGCGTCGACCGCCGTTTCGGCCGCCGACTCCTTCCGTCGGACGTCAACAAGCTCGCGTGCGATTATGTTTCCGTTGTGGCAGAGAGGGCCATTTCGCACGTGATTGTCGGGTAGTGTTGCCGTCGGGAAACGCCACACTTGGTTGGGTAAGAACGACTTTTTAGTTTTGCGTAGTAGAGGCCTTACCCAAGAATATAATTTTAGGGACAGACTTCCTTGCCAAGCATGAGGTTAGCATAGATTTCTTGAACTCAGTATTAAGGATAGGTAATAGTATTGTGCCGATTTATGCGAAGGACAGACGAGGGGGGCCATTGCCCACAATGAAAGTAGCCTATGTAAAACGCTACACGCACCTCGCACCATATCAAACAGCGTGGTGTGAATGTCAGATTAACAGTGCATTACCCGTGGGAACGCAGGTTCAACTTCAGTCACTGCCGCTAGAAGGCTACCAGCGGTTCAGAGGTTTGCAAATCCTGACGAAAACAGGTCGTGTAAAGAATGACAATACGATTAGCTGTCTACTTAGAAATAACACACACAAACACATAAATTTGCCACATAAAGCCACGCTAACGGTGGCACACCCATGTCACAGGATAAAACAAACACAACCACGGCGGACGATAACACCCTGTGCTACGCGCTGCATCGCCGCCTCAGGGCAGACACGACTAACGACCACACAACAAAGGCGGGATAAAGCAGGTTTTGATAGCCAGATTGGGCAAATTGCTCACTTGCCGGAAAGCGCACTCAATACCCCGGACTATGCCGCGTTAATCGACCGTGTTACAAATCACAAACACAGGAAGAAATTTTTTTTAAACACATAGAGCATCTTTCGCACATACAGATTCATTAATATGAAATGACAATCGATACTGGATCCAATAAACCGTTCAAAACCGCGCTGTACAGAATGTCCCTACCACAACAGGAGGAAGTTGACCGGCAGGTCCAACATTTACTGAAAATAGGCTTAATTAAACCTTCAATCTCAGAGTGGAGTTCAGGGGTACTACTAGTTAAGAAAAAGACAGGGGAATGGAGAATGTGTATGGACTACAAACGGTTGAATTCAGTCATACGGCCAGACGCGTTCCCCTTACCTGTAATCGACGATGTCATGCAATACTTTGGGAAAGCAAAATTTCTCACTTGTCTAGATATGAGGAGTGGCTATCACCAGATTCCGCTAGCAAAGGAAGATTAGCCTAAGTCTGCTTTTGTAACTACTAATGGCTTGTTTGAACGGCGAGCCATGCCTTTTGGGATAGCTTCTTGTCCGGGACAGTATCAGAGAGTTATGAATCGCGTGTTAGAAGGTCTGCAGCATCCGAAGCAGCATAAGTACGCAACCGCATATTTAGATGATATCATGATCTATAGCGCCACTTTCGAAGAACACATGCAGCATCTGCAGTAGGTGTTCCGCCGCTGTCGGAACGCAAACCTTAAATTTAAGGTGACTAAATGTAAATTTCTTTGTAAAAAAGTACAGTATCTAGAGCATATTATTAGTGCGGCCGGCATCGCCACAGACCCCAGGAAAACAAAAGCCATTCAAGCATTAGTGCCTCCAACAACAGCTAAAGGTGTCCGCCAACTGCTCGGGTTAACAGGCTACTATAGAAAATTTGTTAAAAACTATGCCAAAATAGCTAGACCACTTACGCAACTTACCCACAAGGGAACACTTTTTTTGTGGACAGAGGAAACTGACCAGGCTTTTAGAACACTTAAGAAATGTCTCGTCAACCCACCTATTCTGGCGCTAGCACACCCACGTCGCCCTTATACACTGTATTGCGATGCCTCGGGGTATGCGTTGGGGGCATTCCTAACACAGAAAGACGAACAGAATCGGGAAAGGGCTATTATGTATGTTAGTAAGCAGTTTACAGAAACGGAGACACGCTGGCCGATAGTCGAAAAAGCATGTTTCGCGTTAGTGTATGCAGTACAGAAACTAAGACATTTTCTAGAAGGGGTTAAGTGTCTAGTAATAAGTGATCATCGCCCTCTCAAATTCCTACTAGAAGCCGAATCGCTGCGAAATGCGAAGCTACAACGCTGGGCATTAATGCCATCACAGTTCCAGCTAACATTGAAGTATAAGCCAGGCAGCACAAACAAACAGGCAGACGTGTTATCTAGGTTATTCCCCGAGGGCCAACTTTCACTTTCGCGCGATGCCTCCACACAAACAATGCAGTCACAATACGCTAGCGTCACTCACATTCGATCAGGCCAGGCCATTAGCGCAGCAAACATTACAGACGGCAGCTATACAACTACCAGGTGACCTCACAATAGAGATGTTTAGAAACATGCAGGAACAAGATGCATTTCTTTCGCGGGTCAGGGAAGCATTGACTAAGGACACATGCACCCTACAAGATGCGCGGTTGGTTAGCTATCATTTTCTAGAAGAGGGTTTAGTGTTTCATGTCAGCACGGATAAGCTCGAATGCGGCACGCAATTAGAAGTTCCACGCAGCCTAGTTGCTAAGGTCATGCCACTGTTTCACGATCACGTTTATTCGGGGCACTTAGGGTTTTCAAAGACACTTTCTAGAATTCAACAAAGATATCATTGGCTGCATATGTTTACCGACGTGTACGAATATGTCAAGTCGTGCGTCACATGTTCGGCTCGTAAGATGCAAAGGATACGCGTGCCGATGCCGCACGGGCCGCAAACAACTCATGCGAATCAAGTAATCACGATAGACATGATAGGGCCATTACCCATCACGCAGGCTGGTAATCGGTATTGCCTGACTTTCATTGATTTGTTTTCAGCGTGGCCTGAGGCTTATGCAATAGCTAATAATTCGTCTGCAACGGTTACAGGAGTCATAATTAACAAATTTATTCAACGTCATGGCTGTCCAGAACTGTTCTTAACAGATAATGATAAAGAATTCTGCAACTCGTTAATGACGAAACTAGCCAAAGAGTTAGGCCTTAAGCATGTAACTACGGCACCCTACCACCCGCTGTCGAAAGGGGTAGTCGAACGTTTTCATCGAACTATTGGGAATATGATTTCGTGCTACGTACTACAAGACCATTCTTCCTGGGACACACAGTTGGGTGGGTTAGTATTTGCGTATCGCACATCTGTACACGGAACAACGGGCTATGCACCCTTCTTTCTAATGCATGGGAGAGAAGCGAGATTACTGTTAGACGTGTTATTACAACCTCGCAGGATCCAGTACGCAGATGACCCGATCTCGCAAGCAACAGATAGACTATACCACGCATGGACAGAAATACAAAAAAATACACGATTAACAAGAGAGAGAAACAAGCAATTGTACGATAAACGAGAAAAGGAACAGGGATTTATGGTTGGGGATTCAGTATACTGGTACAGCCCAGTATTACGCCAAAATGAAACCGCCAAGCTACATTCTGCGTGGCGCCCGTTTTACAACAAGTAACACCACTCGTAGTTAAAATAAAAAGACAAGATGAAACATGCACACACAAGGTTCACGTAGATAACTTAAAGGTAGCATATCCAGCGGATGCATGGAACAAAACACAGGGGGACAGAGACGTACAGAACACTAAGGGGTACCGAGGCAGACACCCCAGACGCGCGAAGATGGTACACGGACGTGGTATAAATGTGTCTCCATCCGATGATGAATAGGACGAGGACGACTTACGACCGTTAGCGGACCTTGTTTCACTATAATCTAGCACCTACTTGCGGGCAGGAAGGGAGGTCATGAGCGCTATAAATAAGTCGTGTTCCTGTTGTTTCCAGGATGAAGCCCCACGTTTGGCTGCTAGTTGTGCTCCCACTACTTACGACGGAGGTGGCAGAGAACGTGATCCGTCAACAGGAGGCAGGGGTCCTGTTTGTACAGAAACGTCGGATAGCGATCACGCAGTCTACGTGGGCATTGGCATTAATAGGGAATCCGGCACATTACCTAGGCAAATGTTCAGGCGACGAACCCAGAAGACATTAGCTACATAATTAAGAGCACCCATAATTCAGAATGAACAGAGGGCAGTGCCGAATGGTACGGAACACATTAACTTAAACAAGAATGCGGAGGGCTTTATCAAACAACGATCATTAAGCGGACAGCAGTCACGATGGTCGGCACTCCGGCCTGGTACAAGCGGGCGGGCGTTGCGACCGGTCGTTGTGGCCACGAGTCAGGCCACAAACTAGGAAGTCTAATCAGGTCGCGACGAACGCGCGTACGATTTAAAAAGAAGAGGTTTTTGAGAAAAAGGGAGAGACTCCGACTGCAGCTTGGTATGTGTACACTGTCACTATTCGTGTTTAGAATAAAGCTATAAGTTGTTACCGGTTATACAACTGTTACGTTCTACTGTCTACAAACCGATATTCCACGCTACAGAGGCGGGCCGACAAAGACCATCCGCCCCGGGCCGTGTCCGGCCTCCAACTCCATCTGGGTCGGGGTCTGCCGTCCGGTGTCAGCGTCATCCCACCTCGCTGTGCCTGTTGCTCCCCCTCTCGATCTGCATTTTAGTGGCGTGGCTCTTTCTGCGCTGCGTATCCTGGCTGTCGGCGGGTGCTGGATCGATCGGCGGCATCGTCATTGTCACTCATCCATCCCTCAGCATGCAGGGCGAGCCCTGCGCCCACAGATCCGTCTACTTGTGCCAACTGCTGTCGGTGGAGTCCATCTAATCCAGCCTCCACCCTTTCCGACCGCTGCTCTGCGTCGGACGCGTCCGCCGCTTCCTTTTTCGCGCATGCGCATTGTTCTTGGCAGCGGAGGGTGGCCGCCTCAGCCTCGCGTTGCTGTTCGAGGTAAAGGGCGATTGCTTCCTCGTCCAGCCGTTCCTTCTCCCCCGTAGCAGCGAGTTCCACATCGCGGTTATCTCGTTTTCGCTTTGCGATGATCTCGCGCTTCGTAGCTTCCTGTTCCACTCGCAGGAGCGTCGCCTGCAAGATGCCGGCGACGATCTCCTCACTCTGGCAAACTTCGTGGGTCGCTCGTCTTATCTCCCCTTTCGTGGCTTCTTTCTCTGTCCTCTGCAGCAAACGCCCTGCGGCCTGCAGCCTCTTCTCAATCTCTATTTCTTCCCTGTCGGTAGCTGTTTCATCTCGCGTCTCCTCCATTCCAGCGCTATCAAGCCCACGTGCTCCTTCAAAGGCGTAACTTTCCATGCGTTCAGAGGAACACTTTATTACGCTATCGCCTGTCGTCACATTAACCTTACTCGCACAAAAGACGCACCCTACCCTAAGGGTTCTTTCTTTTGTTTTGGTTTTTCTCTCAACTCCTTCTGTAATGCTTGGTCACTAACACTACTTCCGCTTGCAAGTAAACTCAGGGCGCAAGTGATGTACGCTCCTGTCACTTGCCACGTGCTCACGCCACGACCACGGTGTCCTGTAGCTTCCTCCCTGTACTCTTTTGTTTCTAGAATGTGGGAGCTATCCCAGAGTATGGGTGTTGTATGCGCCTGCAGCCGGCGTCCCGCTTGTCGAGGCCCGCAACCAAACATCTGGCTTTCCTCCCGCACGCCTCCAAACAGTAATAATCTGTTAACTCCTCACGTACGTCGCCCGGTGCTGTGCGTTTCATCTTAGCACGCGCCTGTTATCGCTTCTCGATAGCTGTCCCAGCTTGCGTCTATTCACTAGCACTTGTCACTGTCATCATCGCCGCCCCTCTACTAGCGCAGTGACCTAGCTTGACCTTTTTTTCCCATTCCCATTGTCATTAGACTTTTTGTAAACGTTCTCTTTTCTCCATCACAACCTGTTTACGTTCAGTACCATTTTTATCACTTTCATGGCGTCGCGAACTCGAATCGCAATGAGCGGTTTTTCGTGCTTTCTCTTCTCCCGAAATGTTTATGCCCAGGAAACAAGGTTAAATGGCTGGCAATATTGTCGCCTTCATTCGCCACGCAGCGTCGAACTCTCCCTGTCCGCTCCAGACTCGGCGATGCAGTCTAGGCAGAGCGCCGGCGTGACCCGGTCCCCTGTGATCATCACTGTGATCCCCCGCTGCTAGACGGCCCTCCATTCCTCTTGTATTCGTGCGCGTACAACTTCCGACTATCTCGCAGGGCGGCCCAGGCCTTGACCCCTCTACGCTGATATGGAGTTTCTTCTCCCTGGGTCAGCTGTCGCGCGCACTGTGGCGGGTAGGTGCAGCGGTGTGTTCATTCGGAATAACCGCTCGTCCGATTCTTATCTTTTTCCTCCCCATTATGGGAGGCTGATCCTTTGTCGGAAAGCTCCGCGTCGCGGCGGCACGCTCCGCGTCTTGTGCTATCTGCCCCTCACAACCTGATAGCGTGCGCGCGGAACGTCCGTCCGTGACGCTCACCCGCTACGGCTACCGGCATCCACTCTTGCTATCCGTCTTAGCGAACGCTTCTCGACTCGGCTGTATTTGGCTTTTCGTCATCCCCCCCCCTCTCTTGGGTGGATAATCTCTATTCGGCGGCCGCTGGTGGCGCGGCACGGATAACCCCGTCGAGTTCCCGTCTTCTTCCGTCCTGTAGTCCCTGACTTAGACGCGCTAGCTCCGCATGCAGTGCGTTCTCTCTGCCGCGCTATCTAGCTACTCGCTTCATTACGTCCGTAACGATTAGCATCCATAATATTTCGGCGGTCGCACAATCCGTTGACGCCGCGTAACTTGATCCACCATTCGCGCCCATCCTGTCCGTTTGTACTCACGAGCCATGTTCCCTACAGCGCTACTACTTCCCTCTGCTTCTGTTTCCGAGTCCTCCCCTCCGGTTATTTCTTCGCGCGGGGACAGAGCAGGTGAACGACCCGAGGTGTCCGTCGTACCTTGGTCGGACACGGAGCTACCCGTATCGTCCACATATCGGTCCCTGACTGTCTCACCTCGGCATTGTTCATCCTTGTCTGCCCTCTTCCTTTCCTCCGCACGTCGTTTCCGGTTCATTCCTTCTCCCCCAAGGTATGCCACCCTTCTACGTTTTGGTTTTAACCACGTTCTCCCGAGAGGTTCTGAGTTTCTTTTCTTCACTCCGCCGCTGGAGCTGTTGTCTTCGGAGGTCTCAGCGCTTACGTGATCAGCTTCACGTATTTCAGGGTCACCTCCCCCTTCAATATATATTGTCCCAGGGTTCCAGCTCCGCCTCCCCCTCGTATGGTTTCAGATCATTAACGCTCACGACCTTGGTGGCGCCTTCCGCCGTCTGCTGTATCCAACGGAGCGTATTCTGGTCTTTTACCACGCGGAATGGTCCGGTCCAGGGGCGTCCCAACTTCACATCGTTTGGAGGGTAGAAGTACCATACCCATGTGCCTTCCCTCATTCCGAGCGATTTCACTCCGCGGTCGTACCCTTTTTTCTGTCTCTCCGCTGCCTTCCCCAGGCATTCTCGAGCGCGCGCGTGAGCTTCCTCCGCTGCGCGTCGCACCCAGTCTACATACTCGTTAGGACAGTCGGGTACGTCTTCCTCCCGCGGAACAGGCCACATCAGGTCAATCGGCATGCCCACCTCCCGACCAAACATCATCAAGTTCGGGCTCACTCCGGTGCTTTCTTGCACACTACCCCTATACGCTGCCATTACATATGGGAGATGGTCATCCCAATCGCGTCGATGTTCTCCTACGACCTTGCTCAGCATATCCTGTAGGGTCCGGTTAAATCGCTCCACCAATCCATCGGATTGGGGATGATACGGTGTAGTCCGGGTCTTCTCTATGCCCATCAACTCACAGATCCCAGCGAACAGCTGTGATTCAAAATTCCGCCCCTGGTCCGAGTGAATCGTTTTCGGAACTCCGAACCTGGCGAAGAACTGTCACCAGACAGTCTGCGGTTGTCTGTGCCGTTTGATCAGGCAATGCGTATGCCTCCGTCCATTTGGTGAAGTAGTCGCACAGCACTAGTATATGTTGGTTTCCTCCATCCGTCATCGGGAGTGGTCCTAAAAAATCAATGGCCACTCTCTCCATCGGGGCTCCAACAGCTTGCTGCTGCAGGCTGGCTCGTCGTTTCCTCCTATCCTTCCGTCGGGCGCAGGTGTCACATTTCCGACACCATCTCCGGACGCCTTCGCGCATTCCTGGCCACATGAACCTTCTGCCGAATGCGTTCCAACGTCTTGAAACTTCCCAGATGTCCAGACATCCGTGCCCCATGTTTCAATATTTCTGTTCTCATTTCTCGCGGTGCCACTAGCTGGGCTACCGGTCTTCTCTTGTGGTTACTCGCGGCCCACACATAGTGTAGCAGTCCTCCTCTGATTTCTAATCTATCCCAGATATGCCAGAATGACTTGCCCTCCCACGCGAGTGCGGCAGCTTCCGCGTACGCGGGTCTCTCCGAGCTGGCGTTTTTCCACTCTATTACTTTCCGGATGGTCGGGTCTTTCATCTGCCACTCACGAACTTGTTTATCCTCCCACACCATCCTATCTCCGGCCGCCGCCGTCTCGGACGCAGCATCCCCTCCACTCTCCTGACCGTTCCGTAGTCGGTTGCGTCGGATGCTTCCGGTGGTGGTATCGCTGCACTCTGGGCAGCTGCCTCGCTTACACTTATGGCACACCGGCTGTCTTGGGAGGCTCCTCCGTAAGAGTAGCTCCGCCCACGTTAGTGGGATTTCCTGCCGCCGGCCTCTTTCTTAACGCTGTCAATAACATGCTCCGCGGCTCTCCCCGCGTCTCATCAGGCCCCTCCGTACGGCTCGGTCCTTGACTAAAATTGCTTTGATTTACCAGCCGATCCGGTGACTCATTCTCTCCCTCTGACTCACCGCTCGTGGGGGGTCCTTCGCTCTGGCTCTCACATTGCAATGGACTGCCGATCTGTCCATCCATTGGACTTTCTTTCCCGGCTTCTGCGATTACCACTCCTTCTTCTCCTGCGTCATCCCGCCTGGTCTGCCTTGTGTGTCTCTTCATTTCTTCTTCGATTCGACACGCGAACAGGGCACCAAATGAAGCTGGTGTGCCTCTTCTTATTCTTCCGATCCGCTCGTGGTCACGGCTCCATATGTGGCGTTTTCCCGTCCCAAGTCCGAATGTGACGTGGCCCCTCGGCTAGAGTTGCCGGGCTCTCGTTGGCCTGTGATCGCCTTGCTTTTGCTAGCCGCGTTTTCCCGGTAAGGTACGCTCAAACCTTACGCTGATTCGGGCGAATCGGAAGTTCGCGCGGAAACGCACTCGCAGATGAATACAGCACAGATGAAGTACGGATAACGCAAGCTTTATTCCCACTTACTGGCGGCGTGTACAACACACCACCAGCCCCTTCACTGTTACAACTCTTCTTGCGGAGCTGACGGTGCCAACTCGCCTGAGTTAGCGATACTAACTTCTTCTTTCCGTGGCCGCACGGCCAGCCGTTATATATCATGCCTTCTGGGTAATATCTCGCTTCCCGCGCGCGCGAACATACCGGACGTACATTCCTCGACAGGGTCGTCGAGATCACGTAATGTTTTTGCTCTACGCGAGGTCGTCGAGATCACGTAAGATTGATGGCAGAACTAGACGTATCTGCCACAATACATAATAATAAAAGGTATTATTAGCTCAATATATATATATATATATATGTATTATATACACTGCACTGCTAGAGTGCGAAGTAATAGTAGTGTAGAGATTTCGGTTACACCGAAGGCTCTATGTGCCTCTATGTCAAACTACAACACACGACAGGGCGCGGCCATTTTGGAATAACTAAAAACCTGGATTGGAAAACCTGGATCGTAAAACCAGGTAACACCCAAATTCCACTTAAGAGATCAATACACACAATCAAATAAGGGAAAAGTCGAGCCATAATAAAGTGCAGGTTAAAAGGATAATGAGTAAATAAATAAAACAATAATTAGAATACAATACGAAAGGAAAATTACTCGGCCAGTGCAGCTGACGTAACAGGCCTAAATGCGGCACAGCATGTAAACAAACAACCGCATCGAGGCAGAGCACACCGGTATAAACCGGTAAGAAAGCGACGCCAGCTGGGAATACCCCTGCTTGTTGCTAGGGGAGAGGGGGAAACGTACGCGACCAGGTAGCAATCGGGGCGTATATAAGGCGGCCGACATGCAGTAGAAGGCAGAACGCCCTGGGCAGCCGCCCACTAGGAGAACCCAGCTAGGAGCCATAGCCATAGGATCACTCGGAGAACCAAGGAGCACTGACTTGCCTATAGGATCACTAGGAGAACCAAGGAGCACTGACTTCCTCATAGCCATAGGATCATTAGGAGAACCAAGGAGCACTGACCCCCTCCCCCCAGGATTACGCAGAGAATCGCTGCAGGGGACACTGACCCCGTAGGATCACTAGGAGCACCGCTATGGGACGCACCCCCCCTTTACCTCCTTAGGATTACGAGGAGCCCCGCCCACTACGAGGAGTGCTGACCCGATGGGGGGAGGCACCGACCAATAGGAGCACTGACACGGGGAATACTGACCCAGTATAGGAGAACTAAGGCAGTCGACAGGAAGCAGACGACGAGCACAGTTCACTCCCGGAGACGGCAGAAGAAAGAAAACAGTAGAAATCGGACAGGAGAAAGCAGACAGAAGATAGAAGAAAGAAGAAAGAAAAAAGCCGATAGAAGGAAGAAAATAGAAGGAAGGAGAGAGCAGATAGAAGAAAGCAGACAGAAGATAGAAGAAAGAAGAAAGAAGAAAACAGATAGAAGCTAGGAAGAAAATAGAAGGAAGAAGAGAGCAGATAGAAGAAAGAAGACAAAGGATAGAAGAAAGAAGAAAGAAGAGAGAAGACAGAAGGAAGAAAATAGAAGGAAGAGGAGAGCAGATAGAAGAAAGAAGACAGAGGATGGAAGAAAGAAGAAAGAAGACAAGAGGGAAGACCGAAGAAAGAAGACCGAAGAAAGAAGAAGGAAGACAGAAGAACGGAGAGAAGAGGGAGGAGAACGCTGAGAGCCGACGACAGGTGCCGTTACCCCTTATTTTTCACTCCGGGCGACCTCAATAGAGACGTCGGGTTCGCGTGCACTCGGTAGTTATAAATTCTTGCACCTAGCATTTCCCTGGCTTTCTGCCGACACAAATTATATTTAATGTTTACAACAATGTGTAGGCGAGAAATAAAGAAATACGGTTCAGTATACATAAAAGATTGCGTTTTGTTTATTTGCCTCTGTTTGTTTATCTCCTGCTGCCACGCAACACAGTCCCGCTTTGCCACCGGGAGCAAGAAATAATCCTGCAAAAACAATAGTGCATTCACACGCACATAATTCTCGTAGCGGCTACCCCTAGGGCCACTACCGAATTATTGGGGGCTCGTCCGGGATGATACTGCCGAGAGTACTCAAAGAGGCTAGACGACATCCACGTCTCCTCCGGCTTNGGAGCCTGTTTCCTGGGGTAGTTATCCCCGGTGTCGATCTTGTGACGCACCACGTCCGTCCTCCCCAACTCAGTGTGGGAGCTGGCGAACATACCCCCGTACTCCCGTAATACGTCTGATGCCCTTGCCTTCTCTTCTTCCGTAGCTGCTGTGTCAATCTCATCAATTAACCCCTGCAGCTGCGCGGGGAGCTCCGGTCGGAACTCTCCGTCGGACCGGTCGCCCGGGTTGGGACGTTGTGTGGGACCCAGGCGGAACCCTTAGGCTACGAC
>NW_014579595.1:23898-37200 GCF_000485595.1 Priapulus caudatus
TTATTCTCCTTCCATGTTACACTTCTCCGCATCGGAGATGACGGTGACACTCCGCGTGTTCGCGACACGAGTTCTCCCGAGCTAGCGATACTAGACTCCCCGAGCTAGCGGCACTCGACTCCCCGAGCTAGCGGTCCTCGACTCCACTCTCCTCTACTCCTATATCCCGTTCTCCCGCGTGGCCGCACGGCCAGCCTTTTTATCTCTCGCGTTCCCGCGCGCGCGAACACACCGGACGTACATTCCTCGCCCGGGTCATCCAGATCACGTCAGGTCTGATGGGAACTAGGCGTATCCGCCACAGTAGGATCGTTTCAGTTTCTTCATTACAAAAAGTACATCGTTCTCTATCAGTTACGGCAATTATGTTTTAAATTTTTTTTGTGGTAAGAATTCGATGTAGTATTATATATTGAAAGTACCGAAGATTTGTATCGCTAGTTGAGTTTATTAATATTTTGTATGTATTTTTCCAATAATTTTCGTGGCTCGGACAAATAAGGAGTTCAGTATTCCACTTTTGCTGTGATTTTATTGGTGTAGTACGTATGCTTGTTTCTAATTGTTTCGTAGTATTTTCTGCATCCTTTTTTACTGTTAACTAGCATTGTTACTGCTGGAATTGCACGCGGGGCCGTGTTAAGTTGGTGTTCTTTGATTGAATTGATCCATACTCTAGGTATTTGTCTTATTAGTTTTTTATAATCTAAGTATGTTCCTTTAATATTATATTTTTGTTTCAACTCATTCCATGTCAGTAAATTCCCACGTAGGTCATATATATCTCCTAAGTAAACAATACCCTTTTTGTGCCAAGGTGAAATATAACCAGTATTGATATTGCTATTGTACCAAAGCGGCTGGTTTATAAGATCTTTCCTCGTGGATGGATTTAGCTTGTTGTTGAAATCAGTCCACGCCTCAATTACGCTTTTCCAAAAGGTGTTGTGTATGTGTAGGTTCAACTTTGCAGCTCCTAAACAATAGAAGTCTTTTGGAAGGGCTGGTTTTATTAATTTTGTCCAATTGCTATCACTAAAGATTTTTAGTGAAGTTAGTCGAAGCCATTTTTAAACTTTTTATATAGTTTTTTATATTTGTCATTTTTAATCCCCCGTCTTCATAATTTTGCATTAGGATATCTCTCTTTATTTTGTCTCCTCGTTTCTTCCAGATAAACCTAAGTTTCTATGTCTTTAATGATTGCAGGGCCGGGATCTGGGAGGGATGTAAGTGCGTGGGTTATAGTTGGTAGTACTAACGATTTAATAATTGTAATTTTTTCTAATGGGGTTAGGTTACGACTTTGCCATATTTTTAATAGGTTTTTAATTTTTGTGATTTTTGGCAATAAATTTTCCTCTTCCATTTTATTCATATTTGTGTTATATTCATGTTATTCCTAGAATGGTGAAGCTGTCGTTTTGTATCCATTTGATATCATTTTCTCTGCAAAAGCGTCTGTCAGATTCTTTCATTGAGCCTATCCATACTAAGTTTGTCTTATCATAATTGATTTTGAAGCCAGATATTTGGTAGAACCAGTGGAATGTGTTTTTAACTTTGTTTCGCTGAGTATTTGAGTTTGTAAGGGTTTGATCCTTACACGGTCGGTGTCCTGGTCGTCTGGTAGAATGGAGCACCGAGTTGATCCCAAGCGGTCCTTATCTATGTTGGCAGCCGTGGCCTTGCCTGGGCTTGCCGGGAATCCTAGGTCGAAGCCTGAGTGTGAATCCTAGGTTGTAGGCTGTAGAATGGCTTCGACTCGTAGGTGCCGGTAGACACCTTACAAGTTTGTTACGTGGGAGCCACCGTAGTGTTAATCACGTGAGTTTCCCACAAGCACTTGCGGCTCTCGTGGCAGATTACTTTGCGATATTTGTGGAACAGCTGTATAGTACTAGTAGTTTTCATCTGGCAGCGAAAGGATTAGTTGAGTCTCGTGGTTATGGTGATTTTGCCAGGCATTATGAACGCGAGCACGTCTTTTATGTTCCCGCCAAGAAGTAAGTTTATAGTACAGAGTGAATGGAACAGTTTAAAATAATATATCTAGCATTTGCGTCCATAAACGGTAGGCCTACTCGCGAAATGAAGCAAAACGTGAATTACATTGAGCTCAGAATATCGATGTGTACAGTGAACTGAAATTGGTCTGAATATGTTATCGTTTATTTAATAATATTTAGGAAGGACGGGTATATCATGCATTTATATAAATGTGTAGACTTATGTATTTGTATAGAGTATGCAGGTAAACTATGTTGGCATACGGGTTTGAAATTATGGTTATTTTTATATATCTTTATTGAGTAAACGTACGGTTTCTAGTATTCGTCATGCCTCGGTCTCACTTGCGCTATTTAACCTAGCTCAACGTACCGGGGAGTTAACGTACCGTAACGTACCATAACGTACTGGAACCTACCTCAGCGTATTGCAACCTAGCGTAACGTATCACAACGTACCGGCTAATGTACCCTTATGCATAGTTAACGTCGATCTAGCGTGGCGGCCAATTTAATTTGTGAACATGCTCAAAATTAGGGTACGTTAGCTGGCGTTAATGATAACGTACCGTAGCGTATCAGAACGTACCTTAGCGTACCTTAAAGGGACTACGTCACAAATTTTCTATGGTAAAATTAAAAAATAAATATTGCCATTTTTTTACATTAAAAGTAAGAACTAACGTTACTAAATATATCCTGAAACTCTCACCTGATAAAAATGTTTTTACGTTGGTTAAAATTGCAAAAATTAAGACAATTTGGTAATTTCTGTTGTCTAACACTATTCCACCAGTACTGTTCAGATACTGGCGTCTCTCTGTTTTTTACCGGCAAATTAGGGCATATAAAGAAGGTATATAAGCATAAAAAGTAAACAGAAACACGAATTGTATTTTCATACATATTATTTTGTACAAATAACACACAAATGTACTACTTGATGGTGCTAGAAATTCGTGACGTAATCACTTTAACGTATTGGCTAACGTACTGACACGTACCGATACGTACCGCTATGTATCGCTAGCGTATCGACACTTCCGCCAACGAGTAAGTGAGTGAGTGAGTGAGTGAGTGAGTGGGTGGGTGGGTGGGTGGTTGAGTGGGTGAGTGGGTGGGTGGGATTGAGTGAGTGAGTGAGTGAGTGAGTGAGTGAGTGAGTGAGTGAGTGAGTGGGTGGGTGGGTGGGTGAGTGAGTGAGTGGGGAGAGTCTTTTACACCACTCACTCACTCACTGTATACAGTCAGTCAGTCCTCTATTTTTGCCAATTTTGCATACCATCACGCTCCTGGACTTTGAAATCATAAGCCATCTGCCCCCAGATTTCAATCTTTGCACTTGTCTTCGAGAAGTTTGGGTGATTCTTGTCATAGAGTTCCGGGTTGGCCTTCACGTAGCCGAAGACTTGGTCCTCCTGAGCTGTCGTGAGCTTCAGTCCACTCTTCCTGGTTTTCTTCTCAGTCTTCTTCTGAGGAGCCGTGGCCTTGGCCCCATCCAGCCCCTCAACTCTGTAGAGCTGCTCAGGCGTAGGGCTCCCCTCTCTGGACTGTCTGCCCTCCTCCTCCTCCTCCTCAACCTGGTCATATCTCCCCCTCTTTGACCTCCCCCACCGTCAAACCTTCTGCGTCTGACCCTGAAGAACTGTAGTCTTCCCTCTTCCCTTTGCTTTTCCACTTTTGCCTCTAGCCATTGTTAGAAATTTGAAGAATATTTGGAATAAAAACTGATGAGGTCTGATGCTGGTAAAAGCTAGAATGCAAATGGCGACGTTACTGTACCGCATGCGGTAGCGAACTAACCCAGGCGCTGCGCGTTAACGTAGTGGCTAGCTACCATAACGTACCTTAGGCGTAGCGACATGTAGCGCAGGCGTATCACAGTTATCAACAGTGTACGCGCTAACCTAGCGAACGTGACCTTAATGTATCCGTAAGGAACCTAACCACACAGCACATTAACACCAACATTAGGCGTAGCACAGCGTACTGTAAGCCCTATGCGCAACGTACATTAAGTCACTCTACTATCACTCGCTTATCCCAGTCATTTGCAGATTTTTAACCTACCTCAGTGTACCGTAGTGTACTACAACGTACCTTAACGTATCTTAACGTACCCTTATGCACCCAAATTCCTGATACGCTGAGGTAGGTTAATTAACGCAAGTGAGACCGAGGCATCAAAATAAGAGGGGCGTGTTCACGCTTGTGGCAGGATGGTAGCCATGTTGGATTTATGTTCGTTATGGTGAATGTGGCATTTAATGCATTTGTAATTGTTCTGTTCTTGCAGATTAAATGAAACCATTTAATGGTTATATATCATTTCAACGGGAGCGTTAAGACGTTTGAGTTTCCTGCCTCTGGAGCGATCCAAACTTCATAAATTGTATTTTCGTTGTCCTCTAAGAACAGTGTTGTATCATCTGCAAATTGTTTAAGTTTATGTTCAGTATCTCCTATTTTGATACCCTTAATTTGAGGGTTGTTTCGGATAGCCATTGCCAGTATTTCTACACACAGAATAAAAATATAAGGTGAGAGCAGGTCTCCTTGTCTACATCCCCGGCCGAGATTAAAGAATTCTGTAAAGTTGCCATTTTGGATTATAGTAGACTTTGCATCTTTGTAAAATAAATTTATCCATTTCTTGATTGATTCACCAAAATTAAATGCTTCTAGTACCTTTTCTATAAAAGCCCATGACACTGTATCAAATGCTTTTTCGAAATCTATAATCATTAGGAGTCCTGGAATGTTTTGTCTTTCGGTTTCGTACATAATAGGCGTGTTCACACACAAGAAAAACCGCGCTGCTCATTTCGCTAATAGCGGCGATAATAGTGAGCTAATTGTGTCGTTGTTCACACAGGCGGAAATATCTCGCTAATCGCCGTGGTGCAAATATCTCGCTAATCGCCGAGCGGGATAACGCCGCGGTGCAAATAAGCGCGCTTATTCCAAATTAGCGTAGTCGGAAGTCTTCTTTGCAGCGCGCTATTTTGAGTGCGATTTAGTGAGCTAATTGCGTTCACACTTGTAAAAAGCTCGGTTTTTCGAGCGGGCTGCAAAAACCGGGATTTGCAGCTCGCTAATTCGCGCCAGTGTGAACGCACCTAATGTCATATATAAGTCTTGTATTTTCACCTATAAATCTTCCTCACCTGGTATAAACCCTTTTTGATCTTCATGAATTAAATTCTCGAGAGTTGTTTTTATGCGTTCTGCAATACATGATGATGCAAGTTTATAAGAGGCATTTAGAAGTGAAATGGGTCTCCAGTTTTTAGCTCATCTGACATAGTCCGATGCAGCTTGTAGAATCGCATGATCGTCCGTCCGTGCGAGCGTCCGTCCGTCCGTCAACAGTTGGGCACAAATCTTAACCGCTTGACACACGGTCACGATATTCGGGACGTGGGGTGGTAATCCGAAAACGAGTTGGGATGTCGAAGCTGGGGGTCAAAGGTCAAAGCTCAAGAGGTGTAAAAGAAGGGAACATTCACTCCTTAACTTAAGGTATAGGGAGGAAATGCAGAACTGCGGCACAAATCTAAACGGCTCGACCTAGGCTCGTGATAGTCGGTGTATAGCATCATGGTAGGAAAAGCCATCACTGCACCGAAATTGGAGGCCACAGGTCAAAGGTCAATGGGGCACGGCAGATTTTAGACATTTTCTGAGGACATGGTGTGACCGAGCGATTGAAAAACTTTTTTGTTTCAGCGGTGACCTACCATTTTTATGGCTTTATTGAAAGGACCATGAAATGTGCTTTCCACTGATGTGAGAAGAGTAAGTGTCTGATAACCTTTTGACTCTCAAGAGGAGGGTTAAACATGGAATTGTTGATTTTTAACAAAGGAGTGAACTGCTTTTGCTATTAGAGCCCCCTCCCCCCACCCTCCCCCTTCCCCCTCCCCCACCCCCTCCCCCCGCCCCTTCCCCCACTCTCCCCCACCCACNCCATATACCTCTATGTTATTTTAAACATGTACTCATTTATACAGTATTACTGCCATGCGATATATGATAACTAGATATATATAGATATATATATTGCTACCCGTGCAGAGATTCGTCCACCCTATCCATGTAACTCAGGAATAAATCTAGGTAATCTCTTTATAAATATATATATATTAATTATTATGTACAGACCCAGCTACCTCCTGATATTGTTGCCCAAAATGAATATAGGAATATAGGAGATATTTATATGAAACAGGAAAGACTTCGTTTCAGTCTCATTTTGTTGTTGTTGTTGTTGTGGTCAAGTTCAAGTTCACGGACATGTTGGAAGGGTAGAACTGGGAGACAAAGGCGTATCCGAGGGCGGATACTAAAAGTAGTTGGGGGGAGTTGTGGAGATCTCGGGGGTGTATCACTTACAGGAGTAGTAGACTAGATCGGGACCAATAGACTGAACTCACCGTATAGAGAGAATAACGATATATATTGACTAAAGAGAGGATAAGATATAGATTGCACATAGATATATGTCAACACGCACACCCCTGGGCGCAGCCATATTGGATCATACTGCTGCTGCCGCCTGTCGGGCGAAAACGAGGAATATTCACTTAGAAATGGGTTGCCTGCGATGACGCAATAATCGGTGCCAAGCCACGGGCGGGTCGGGTTGCGACATCGCAATGAGTCATGCACGGTACTGCCAGGTACGGAGGGCGCAACACCCTAGGGGGGGGGGGTGTTGCCAGCGGGTATAAAAGGAGCACAGAATCGCAGCTCAGGCAGTTATAGGTACAGGTCCAGGAAGAACAGGAAGCGGAAGAAGAAGAAGGAGAAGCAGCCGAGAACGAGGAGAAAGAGGAAGTTATTTTTCAGGGATAGGTTATAGGTAGGAAGGCGGGAAGAAGAAGGAGAGGGAGGAAGGAACGGAGAGAGAGCGAACGGCAGCGTTGTAGCGAGAGAATAGACGCACAGGTTTTAGGTAGGTGTAAACCAGAGCCGAACGGGAAAGGGAAATAAAACGGGCGAAGAACGGCATTCTGGTAGAGCTAGGAGCGACTGCGAGGGAGACACCTGGGAGACTGTGTGGACCCACGCAAGGCAAGGACGAACGTGAGGGAAGCAGACGGAGCCGGCGACGCGTAGATAGTAGACGAGATCAATAAAAGGCCGCTGCATATACGAATGCAGGGGAATCATTTGTACATTCGTAACACGCAATAAAAGCTATATCACCGTATCGTTAACCGAAGCTCACCGTGTTCTGTTTAACTGGGGTACCTGTTATTTGCTACGTGTCATTGCCGTCCTGCCTGATACATCGACAGGAGCGGACTCTGGATCCAACTACTGGACACGCGTTACGAACTAACGTCTGTCGAACCGTAGTCGGCCACCCTAGAGGCACTACAATATGAAGGCGTTCATAGCGTCAACACTTTGATGTTATAGCGGCAATTGAATCACAAAGGGCGCTGTCAGTGCCGATGATATGACGGCATTCATAACGCCGACACTTTGATGTTATGACGGTGAAGGAATTACAAAGAGCGCCGCGACGAGGCGCTAGTAATTGAATTACGACAAATGCCGATGCGATGACAGTGATTGAAACACAAAGGGCGCTGCGTCGATGAGATGTTGTGACAGTAATTGAATTGCGGCAAAGGTGTGTATTTGTGAACAGCGCATGCGTGGCGCATGCGTAGTTCGCGGTCGGGCCTGTGTATATAAGGCGGAGCGCAAGGGAAATCGGGGAATCGCTCCTCAACCAGGCACAGATAGGCACGACCGCGACAGCAGCTATAATAAGTAGAATCTACATTAAACTTCAAATCATGGTACAACTGGCTTTCTCTCATTTATGGCTTTGACTTTACATAGTAGCATTGCGAAACACTCACTCTATTTGTAGACTGTTAAATACAGCGCTACAAAGGGACAATGTGACATTTGGAAACCGAACCACAAATAGACTAGAATCATTCCATCAAAAATTAAAAAGTACATTGAATGCAAGGAAGTCTGTTGCTGCTTGTGTTGAGGCCCTTCTGTCATTTAGTAGGAAGAAAAAATATCAGAATGAGCGAAACTTGGTGCTGTTGAAGACAACACGCTCATACACCTATACCAGTGCTAGTGTTTCCAAAGTTGCATATGAATACCACATCATCTGCACTCCATTTGCAGCAAGTAAAGTCTGTGGTGAACTTAATGCACAGCCTGCCATGAACACCCAGTACGCATGTACTTACAACGAAGAGAAAGACACGTTCTGTATTAGACACGTCACAAGAAATCAAGCAGTTGAACAAGGAAATGACAACCTGCTCATGCTCATTTGCTATCAGCATGGTGTTGCCTTGCAGACACATTTTCATGGTGTGTAGACAGAAATCAAAACCATTGTTTGATGAGTGTTTAGTTGGTCAGCGTTGGAAGAGGGCTTAGCAGTTGTGTGAAGAAGTTCTTGGACCTGCCAGTGACCAGAGACCCTCACAGCAATCATCAACTGTTTGTGTGGTCAATAAGTGATCAGAAGACAATTCTCAAACGAACAGAGAAATTCAACAAAGCAAATATACTGTGCAGACAAATAGCAGGTGCAATGGCTGAACACGGACAAGATACATTCATGAAGTACATGAAGAACATGGAGGACATTAAAAATGCCATTGTCAGTGGTGAAGCTTTGGAAGTGATTGTTGGAAGGGCCCGAGCCCAAGGAGTTCAGTTTGAATCAGATGTAGTCCTAGATATGGTCACTGATAAGAACAACAATGAACCCCACTTGCTGAAGGATGACAGTTGCCAAAAAGATGGTGGGCCAAGTGGCCCCTTTGAAGAAGAACGCCAAATGCTTGCAGGTTCAACTGCAAAGGTTGACGCCGGCTGGCCATTTTAGCACTTGAACTCGGAACGTTCCTCAGCCAACAATTCAGACGTCAATGTGAAGTCTGCATCGGACACTGAACATACTGAAGCATGTGATGAGACATCGGACTTCCTTCCTGATTTGAAAACCACTTCCTCATACCAGGCGCCTGATCAAGTAGAGGGGAATGTTNGTGGGAGACCCAAAGGTTCAAATCAGTCTGTCACGGGTATTAGAAAGAAGTGTGAAAAGAAATCAACAAAACGAGAACGAAGTGTCAGCAAAGACAAGAAACAGGACGAAAGGAAGACCAAAACACGCAAGATAGATGACCTGATTGCTGATACTGTTGCTCCCCGTCAGAGTCGACTTGTGAAAAAATTACGTGCAATTTTAGTGGAAGAACTTCTCAGCCTGTATGATGAAAGCAAAAAACATAACATTCAAGCAACATTTCACCAGCTAACTCATTGCATGTCGAGAGAGGATAATGGGCCGTATTCGTTTCTGAATGATTTATCGATCAATGAAGATGACGTTTGTGATTTAGGGGCATACATTTTATCAAAACTGAAAGCTGTGAGGGATAATGATTATCACAAAGAAACATTGATGATCGTCTCAACTTTGCTGCTCAAATCTTTCAAATTTGGTATGGACCCAGCTGCCCTTATTCAAAGTTTAGAGGAGATGCCAAGCCATTTGCAGGATGCACCTGCATATGTGAAATATGCCGAAGAGAGAGGAGCTGAAACCACGGCACAGAAGACGGTACATGTCGGAACCAGCAATCTGCAGACAGAAGACCTTGGTACCCTTCAACCTGGCAAGTGGCTGAGTGATCAGGTAAGCTAATTCACAAATTTCAATATGCACTAATCATGCTAATAAAAACACATGCAGATTGTTGAATCCTGCCCATTGGTAGATGCTGCACTTTGGTAATGCAAAGTGGTATCAAATTATGTGGTATTAATTAAATAACACTTCACCACCATGGGGCCTACTTGTTTGACTAATGATGAATTTGCTGCCATTTCAGTAAAAAAAAGGCATCCTAACCATCTGTAAGAAATGCAGAATTGAATTTTCTTTCAGCAAATTCCTCTCTATGATATTAAGAGAATAAGCAGCGAACCCTTATAGCCGAAGGGCTTGTTTTTTTCTTTTCAGGTTATCCATGCATACCTTGATATCCTGGCTGAAAAGGTCGATGTCGAGAAATCAACCACTGTAAAGATTCTCCCTAGTTTCCTTGCCAGCAAGTGGGAGAAAGGCGACTTATACTCCTGGTTGTATGAAAAGGTTAGTGTAATGTAACAGTAGAATGTTTTGGATTGGAAGCACCAAAAATAAGTGGGATGTTATCCTCAGCTGTGTTACTCTTTTGCCCACCTCAAATCCTTGGGACTATACTTCTACGTCAAGAGTAGATAATAACACAAGAGTGAGAAAACCGATTCCCGCATTTTTAACCGATTTTTCTCATCAAAATTTACCACCAATAAAGAAATAAGTGTATACGTTCCTCAGCTTATTATGACCACTAATCACTCACCTTCGTGGTACTGATATTCGTTTCCATATATTTGCTAGCGTATTGCTGTAAATCGTAATCTTGCACGAGCTGAATTTGCACAATTTACCGCTAAAATGGCGACTTGTCGCGACCTGTTTAGACATAATTTAGAAGCTATCGGGGCGCCAATATGTAGCAACGGACGTTTCCAAATCATTCTTGCCCCGATAGGGGTTTAATGTACTTGATTACCTGCGTGCGCGTAATGTGATACTTACTTCAAACTACTACAGAGAATATTGCTATTATTGTATTATTACTTATGTAAGATAGTATGTCAATTTCTTGTGTTGCGATCACAATAACTGAGCGCGTCTCGCGGTTTCTCACGAGATCAAACTTCGAAATTTAGATTGTCTCTCAACCCTATCGGGACACGAATGATTTGGAAACGTTCGTTGCTAAATATTGGCTAAACAGGTCACAACAAAAGCGGTAAATCGTGCGAATTCAGCTCGTGCAAGATTACGATTTATAGCAATACGCTGTCAAATATATGTAAACGAATATCAGTACCACGAAGGTGAGTGATTAGGGGTCATAATAAGCTGAGGACCGTATACACTTGCTTCTTTATTGGTGGCAAATTTTGATGAGAAAAATCGGTTAAAAATGCGGGAATCGGTTGTCTCATTCTTGTGTTATTATCTAGTCTTGTTCTACGTGTAGAATTAAAACTTACTGTCCGATGGACTTCCATTTATTCTATCACTTCTGTTTACAGGTACCACTGGAGAGCCTCCACTGGGTTCTAATCCCAATTTGCCTCAATGGAATGGGCGCAGAATAGAGTTGATGTGTACTTAAAGTCTTGGAGGTGAGAAAGTTTTGCGATCATGTGGTGTCTCTCACCACATAATGTTAGTTAGCGTTAGAAATTCATAGTATAAGTGCCAAAGTCCTAAGAATTTTCTAGTAGTTTTTTACCTCTAAATAATTTGGGGCTTTCTTCTTTTTCATAGGTTGTTCATGGCTGCTCGTGGAACAACCAGAGAGTGGACTACTGTTGACTACCCAAGTAACAAGCAAACAGACGGACACAGTTGTGGGATATCTGTTCTGATGGTGAATATCACTGTATATCGGTCAGTGAAAGATCAGGGGGGTTAAAATGCGAAATTGCGTGAAAATTCCAATGGTAATGCCAATTCCAAATCTGGGAAGTCCACATTTATGGGTCTACAGTAATGTTTTCATTTCTAGAACTAAATTACTGTCACTTCGATTGTAAATAGTCCCCTTATGATATATATACTTTATATGTGCACCATTTTCTTATGTTTAAATTCCTTTTCAGAATGCAGAGTCTCTTCTCCACCGTGTTCCAATATGTGTAATGAGGCAATTCCACTGCAAGATGTTCCGCAAATAGGTATTAGGTAAGATTCTTTTCAATGCCAAGGACAACAATGAGATTGTTTGTGTTTTTCCATTTTGTTCGAATCGTAAATTTGTTAGCTTTGGACGCACTTAAAATAAGTGTGGGCAATGGAGCTGTGTCCATATTGGACACACCTATAAGTGCCGCTCGCCGTGCCAGTTGATTCCATTCCGGTTTTTAGAAAGTACCACTTAAAATAAGTTTGGGCAAGGAAATTTTTTTAGCTTTGGACGCATTTAAAATAAGTGTGGGCAATGGAGCTATGTGCATCTTGGACACACTTATAAGTGCGGTTAACGTGAAATTCGATCAATTTTTAGCTTGCCTTGACATCGTCAAGCCGAGCTATTGCCATGGGTCGTCGTCCGTCGTACGTCTNTGCTCGTGGAACAACCAGAGAGTGGACTACTGTTGAATACCCAAGTAACAAGCAAACAGACGGAGACAGTTGTGGGATATTTGTTCTGATGGTGAATATCACTTTATATCAGTCAGTGAAAGATCAGGGGGGTTAAAATGCGAAATTGCGTGAAAATTTCAATGGTAATGCCAATTCCAAATCTGGGAAGTCCACATTTATGGGTCTACAGTAATGTTTTCATTTCTAGAACTAAATTACTGTCACCTCGATTGTAAATAGTCCCCTTATGATATATACTTCATATGTGCACCATTTTCTTATGTTCAAATTCCTTTTCAGAATGCAGAGTCTCTTCTCCACCGTGTGCCAATATGTGTAATGAGGCAATTCCACTGCAAGATGTACCGCAAATATGTATTAGGCAAGATTCTTTGCAATGCCAAGGGACAACAATGAGATTGTTTGTAATATTTCATTTCTGTTTGATAGTATTTTAACTGTATGACTCCTAACTGACCTGCCTGTTCATCTTGTCTATGTATGTAACTGCCCGGCTTTTTTAATCTCAGTCTCTAACTATGTAAATAGATTTACTTTTCTTGTTTTCGGCAATTCGAACCTATCTTCTTGGTCAATGTTTGTGTGATGATGAGAGAAAACATTTGCCATTGCATGTATGTGCAGTGGTTTTCTATTTAATTGATGTTTGGATGTTTGGGCCTTGAATTTTTAAGTTTTTGTAATAAAACATTAATAAATGAAATTTCTATCTTCTTGTTTATCATCATGTAGCCTACTCCCTCAGGTGCTGTTTGAGATGAAGGAATACTGTGGATGTCCCACTAGATGTCAGGATGAGATAGCGATATTATTCAGTTTGATGACCATTCGACAGAGGCTCTGTATTGAATATTTTGACAGGTTACTATCCAATAGGTGGCGCGTGTACCAACTATAGCCCAAATCACACGAGCTAATTTTTTTCAGGTGCGCCCAAATCTGCTTGAAGGAGCATGTGGAATAGCATTTCACACAAAGAAAACAGAAAAAAAGGAGAAAGTTTACCAATAATAACAACCACAACTTGCCCGATCGTCGAAAGTTAATAACATGAATTACGCG
>NW_014579595.1:37257-40362 GCF_000485595.1 Priapulus caudatus
AACTGACTTCTTCTTACTCACTCATTTGTGTCCTTTTTGTGGTGAGCTACAGTGTCATTGACACTTTCATGTTGTTTTTAATTGCGATTAAAAAGCACTATTCTGAATGGCTGGAATTTAGTCGCGCTTAAAATATATTTTAATCGCGATTAAAAACCACTGTTCTGATTGGCTGGACCTTAATCGCGTTTAAAATATATTTTAATCGCGATTAAAAACCACTGTTCTGATTGGCTGGAATTCAATCGCGATTAAAATACATTTTAAGCGCGATTAAAAGGTATTGGCGATAATGGCCTTCCATAGATTTCTACCTATGTCATCGTGACGTATTGACTGGCAGTTTGCGTGCGCATCTTGCTTAGGCCTACATACATCCGGCGGAGACGACATAAAAAAACAAACAATGATGCACCAACGTGACCAAGGAGACACGGGAATTTACCGTAGCGCTGTGACGTTTCGATCTTTTGTCACTCGCGGCAATTTGCGGTGATTTCTCGAGGATGCGTGCACAAACTGGCAGTCTTGAGTCATGATGATGTCATTAACATTGAAAGGGGTTTATAGGTTGGATCAACTGCAGAATGGTATCGGGACAATCCCTCCCCCCACTTTTTTTTCATCAGTTCTGGGCCCTATGTAACATGTTTCTTGGTCTTTGGCAGGTCATACAAGCTGGACTGTCCTGCAGCTATGCGTGTACGGGCGGACATGAAGACTGATTCGTTGATCATCTCCAAGATGGTAATTAACCACAGTCTTTCCTTGGAGAAAGCGTCATTCTTCTCGTATCCGGAAGTCCGCCGGTTGGATGAAAATGAAAAGGAGCAGGGCAAACAGTTATTAAAGTTAGGGGTCCCACCAGCCATTTGTCAAGAAACGCTGAAAATATCAGGAAAACTGTTAACCAGCAGCGACATAAACAATTTAGAAATGCAGCTGAAAAAAGAAATGACAATTGGTTCTTCAAACGTTGAAGCGCTGTGCAATGAATTGGATAAAATTCTGCAAGAAGATGATCAGGCAAGTGTTAGGTTGACAGTAAATGAAGATGGAACAATTGTAACAATCTTCATTCAGTTTGGCTTCATGAAACAAGCGATGAGTAAATTTCCTGAAGTTTTATTTCTTGACGCCACTTACAGAGTGAACGATACAAGGATGCCACTGTACACATTACTTGTTGAAGATGGACATGGTGTCAGTGTGCCAGTGGGGCACTTTCTTGTTGCTGGCGAAAGTGGTGAGTTTCTGAATGCTGGATTCTCGGCTCTACGTGACAGTGTAGGGGATGATATCCTGAAACAAACTAAGGTGTTCCTAGTAGACAAGGACTTTGGGGAAATAGCAATGGTGAAAAAATACTTTCCTGGAGCACAAATACATCTCTGTCTTTTCCACATTTGCAAGGCTTTCAGATCTGGGTTGTTAAAATATGTCGTTATAGGACAAAGCAGGATGAAGTAAAGCACATGGTGGACAAGTTGCTATTCGCCAAAGACAAAACTGAGTATGGCCGACAATATGACATTTTGAAAGACAAAGCCTCGTCTGTTGCTGCTTGTGTTGGGGGCCTTGTGTCATTTAGTAGGAAGAAAGAATATCGGAATGACCGAAACTTGGTGCTGTTGAAGACAACACGGTCACACACCTATACCAGTGCTAGTGTTGCCAAAGTTGCAAATGAATACCACAGCATCTGCACTCCATTTGCAGCAAGTAAAGTCTGTGGTGAACTTAATGCATAGAGTGCCATGAACACCCAGTACGCATGTACTTACAACGAAGAAAAATACACGTTCTGTATTAGACACGTCACAAGATATCAAGCAGTTTATTTTGTGAACAAGGAAATGACAACCTGCTCATGCTCATTTGCTATCAGCATGGTGTTGCCTCTCTCAGGCAACCTGGTGGTAGGAGTCCACATATGAATAGATCTATCTTCCAATATGCGTACCTTCTCCTCTCCTTCCGACGACGGCATATTTGTCTGCATTCTAGAAGTCGTGTCCATCCTCCGAACAGTGTTGCACTTGTAAGCATCTGGTCCAATGTGTTTCTTGAATCTCAATGACAGCTAAACGCTGTCACTTGCTCCTTACTTCATCATCGTCTCTTCTCTCAGTCTCTCTCTGCTTTTTTACAGTTCTTTACATCGCGTCCTCAGGCGTCTGGTCTCTTCTCTCTGCTCGCGCCTTCACCGCTTCTCTCTTCTTCCTGATGCGACAATATTACCCTCTACTTGATCAGCGTCACCTTGGTCATGATAGCGTCGAATGCTGGCTTTCAAATCTCACTCTGCAGAAGGAAGTCCGATGTCTCATCACATGCTTCAGCATGTTCAGTGTCGTCCGGATGTCGAGCACTTCACATTGACTCGTCCTGAACTCTGTTGTCTTCGAGGACGCGTTCGAGTTCAAGTGCTGAAGATGGACAGGCCGTCTCCATTTCTCCAACCTTTTGCAGTTATCAAACCTGCAACCCATTTGCATTCTTCTTCAAAGGGGCCAACTTGGCCGCGAGCGGCCCATGTCCTCTATTTTGCGTCAACCTCAGTCATGCTGTCAGCAGAATCGTGGGAGTTCCTTGTTGTTGTTCATCTAGTGATCCACCGATATTCTAATCGACTACATCTCGATTGCCTAAAAGCTGTACACTCGTTGAGGGCGCTTCGGGCTCTCCACGCTAAATTCCACCTCTTCCAATCTCTTTCAACATGGAACCAATGGCCTATTTTAATGTCTCACATGTTTGTCTTCTTCATGTACTTCATGTCAATGTATCTTGTCGCATGTTTCAGCCATTGCACTGCTACTCTATATTGTCTCCTTCAACTAAGTCATATTTACGTTTTGAATTTTTCTCTTTCCTCTGCTTCGTTTGAGCATTGTCCTTTCTGATTCCACCTTTTATTGACCACCACACAAACAGTTGATGACTGGCCTTGTGAGCGGTCTCTGGTCACTGGCAGGTTCAAGACTTCTTGCATCAGCACACTGTGTAAGCCCTCTTCCAACGCTGACCAACCAAGACACTCATCAAACATGCGGTTTTGTTTCCTGTCTACGCACCATGAAATGTGTCTGCAAGGCACACAGG
>NW_014579595.1:42118-47429 GCF_000485595.1 Priapulus caudatus
GTGAATTTGTGAAATATATTTTCTGCTGAAGGGACATTCCTAGTCGAAGGTAAATTACTGGTACTAGTCAGAGGTAATGCCAAATTACTGGTACATGTATGTTGACCTGTTTGACAGTATTTTAACTGTACGACTCAACTGGCCTTCCTGTTCCTCTTGTCTGAGTTATGTATGTACTGTTTACATCTAGTCTTTTGTGTGAAACATAACATTCTTGCCAGATTGTGAACTAGTGGAAGGGACATTCTTAGTCAGAGGTAATGCCAAATTACTGGTACATGTATGTTGACCTGTTTGACAGTATTTTAACTGTATGACTCTCAACTGGCCTTCCTGTTCCTCTTGGCTGAGTTATGTATGTACTGTTTACATCTAGTCTTTTGTGTGAAACATAACATTCTTGCCAGAGTGTGAACTGCTGGAAGGGACATTCTTAGTCAGAGGTAATGTCAAATTACTGGTACATGTATGTTGGCCCAGGTTTGATAGTATTTTAACTGTATGACTTCCAACTGACCTGCCTGTTCCTCTTGTCTATGTATGTACTGTTTACATCTATAGTCTCTTAGGCCAAACAAAAAAATACCTTTGGTTCTGGTCACATGGATTGTGAAAAATAGGGTAGGTAGGTATATAACTTTTTTTTCCTGCAAAAACATGGGTAGGCAGAAATATAATTTTTTGTTCACAAGTTAAATATTGGGTATACAGCTTGAAATGCAGGAGCCATGAGATGCAAATTACTTGTAGTTGCATGTACCATTGCTACAAGTCATGACATTGTTTTCAAAATTAGAACACCTGGATAGTAGCAGGAGCTAATAATGACAAATTATGAATTGTTTTGACAAATGTTTGACAGATGATGTTTTTGCAAATGATTTGTCATTATTAGCTCCTGATAGTAGTGTTCGAATCGCTCCAAAAACGGAGCTCGATTAATCGTCCCTTTGAACGAGCGAGTAATTAACCGAAGTGTAAACGGCTCTGCGGCCGCGTATAGCACGATAGCATGCGTATATTATATAGTACGCGATCAATCGCGTACATCAAAGCCGGCCGCCGCGCCATACGACCTTCAAGCTCTGTTTATGAAGTAGCCGGCCCGGGCTCTATACGACTGTTTCACGTTGTAGGAAACGTAGGTACGAACTGTTTTTACTTCTCGCCAACGAAATTCTGTTTATAATTATTTTGGAACTCACTTTAGGTAAATGAAATGACAAGAGTCGGATATTTGAATATGTATGATCGGCAGGCGGTATCTTTGAATTATATTTTTTCTTGAAACTCTTTAAAAGTGACCGCAGTCGCACATTTTATCACTCCGAAATGTGAATTCGGGCGGGTGACCCGAACCAAAGGTAATTTTTTGGTCGGCCTTGTGTAAATAGATTTACTTTTCTTGTTTTGGCAATTCGAACCCATCTTCTTGTCAAGTTTGTGTGATGGAGAGGAAACATTGCCATGCATGTATGTGCAGTGGTTTTCTATTAAAAGTAATTGATGTTTGGATATTTGTGCCTTGGATTTTTAGCTCATCTGACATAGTCAGATGCAGCTTGTAGAATCGCATGATTGTCCGTCCGTCCGTCCGTCCGTCAACAGTTGGGCACAAATCTTAACCGCTTGACGTACGGTCACGATATTCGGCACATTGGGGGGGATCGTCAAAACGAGTTGGGATGTCGAAGCTGGGGGTCAAAGGTCAAGAGGTGTAGAAAGAGGGGAGAACATTCACCTCCTTAGACTTAAGGTATAGATAGGAGGAATCCAGAATATTGCGTGCACAAAGCTAAAACGGCATCGAACCATAGGCTCTGTGATAGTCGGTGTATAGCATACATGGTAGGAAAAACCATCACTGTGCCGAAATTGAGGTCGACTAGGTCAAAGTCCAAGTGTGCATCAGAGGCAGATTTTAGAACATTTTCTGAGTATATCTGGTCCCTGACGAGCGATTGGAAAACTTTTTTGTTTCAGGTGGTGACGCTAGCATTTTTATGGCTTTATTGACAGGACCATGAAAATGCTATCCGTTGCTGACATGTGAAGAGTAAGTGATCAGATAACCTTTTGACCCTCAAGAGGAAGGGTTAAACTGGATTTGTCTTACTGGTACTGTTAGAAAGATTTGAGTGCCTTGCGTTTTGCTATGTAGATTCTATACATGCTGGATGTATAGAGGCTACAATGTCACAGTGAAATTCAAAAGCTAAATTTGGTTGAAGAAGGTTTATGCTTCTTAAATCGTATAATTTCTATGGCATTCTGTACTGTCAGTATGTTACATGTAACGTAGTATGCCACTGCCAGGGCATGTGGCTGTACTGTGTAGTTTTTGCCTGCGTTAATTGGTTACAGGTGGCAGCTCTCTATTGCAGCCTGTAGGCTTGCGTAGGTAAATGGATGAGTGCTTACCTATTCTGTCTTGCAAATAGTTGTTGCTACTACGTACGATGGGAGCTTCCATCTTTAATCTGAAGACACTTAAACGTACGCGCCATCTCGTGGGAACTTTCATAACGATCCCAACGAACATTCCTTTGAGAAGGTTCCTGATACCATCCCTGTGCATTCCACTGTTTCGGTGTGTATGTGAACACATTTGGGACTAACAGGGTTTACTAGAATCCCACCACTCCACCACAGAGTCACCGCAGTAGACGTTAGATGAGCGCTGTCGCTCCGCGGCACTTGTTGTATCAAAAAATGTAATTTTTAAGTTTTTGTAATAAAACATTAATAATGAAAATTTCTATCTTCTTGTTTATCATCATGTAGCCTACTCCCTCAGGTGCTGTTAGGATGAAAGAATACTGTGGTGTTCCCACTACAGCACTGCAAAGTATGTCAGGAGAGATAGCAATATTCCAGTTGATGACCATTCCACTTAAAGGGGCTCTGTATTCAATATTTTGACAGGTCTACCCAATAGGTGGCGCTGTACCAACTATAGCCAAATCCACCTAATTTTTTTCAGGTGCCGCCCAAATCTGCTTGAAGGAGCATGTGGAATGACATTTCACACAAAGACAAAACAAAGGAGAAAGGTTTACCAATAATATCAACCACAACCGCAGAATGGGGAAGTAATACCATGAATACAGGGCCCTTTTTTTAGCTTGGGACGCACGTAAAATAAGTGTGGGCAATGGAGCTATGTGCATCTTGGACACACTTATAAGTGCCGCTCTCCGTGCCAGTTGATTCCATTCCGGTTTTTAGAAAGTACCACTTAAAATAAGTTTGGGCAAGATCTCACTCTCACTCTCACTCTCACTCTCACTCTCACTCTCACTCTCACTCTCACTCCCACTCCCAGATTGTAGATTGTACATGTGGAATATGCCACATTAATATACCAATATTAATATGGTAGAGTATATGCCTACGTTTAGCCTCGGCCGTATGTCACACATGACACAAGTCGTGAATTTTCAGCCAGAAACAAATAATGTTATTGCTATTAGTTCTGATATTATTATTATTATTTTTGTTTGTTTTTGTTTTGTTATTATATTATCTTGGTATTGTCATACTCCTGCATATATAGTGTGAATATATTTAGGCGGTGCCATATTTAGTCTGCACTCGCAAAAAAACATTTGGTAATATGGTATAATAGTGTATGCCAATATTTAACCTCGACGGCATGTCTTGACCAAGGGCGTCGGAACTGCCGCGGCACTTTTTTGAGGCCATAAATTTTCCGTAGCCAAAATCTTTCAATAATTTATACCGTCTTTTGGCCGGTACATATGTCATGTATATACGTGTAATCTAGGCCCCTATAAGCGGAGACCAGGGTCAGATGAGGTCAGGTCACCTGTAGCTATAAAATTTTATGATCCAGAACTCTGGCCCACATTCATCTGCTCCCCGTCTACTCCTGATTGTATGCAGGCAGCATGCCGTTGCGTTATATTGAGGGAGCATGCTTTGCCCGGGGTCAGCGCGTCGGGCCGTATTCTGACTGGGTATTCTGGATCGTGGGGGTGGTGGGGTGGGAAAGGATACTGTCAAGAGACTCAAGTCAGCCTTATTAGCCAATAAATGATGTGAGTACCCAAGGAATGTGGGAAGACAAATTTTTCTTCTGCCAAAATCATGATTTTAATGAAACAACAACAAGTAAAATATGATATAATACAGAAAAATGTGCAAGGAAATGCGTTATTTTCATTTTTCTTTCAAACTGGAGGGGGGGGGACACCCCCTCGAGCACCCCGCGTCCCCGCTCCGCTATGCGCAGCGCACCGCAGTCACTAACACGGGCGTAAATCCCGGGGGATGGGGGGATGCATTCCCCCCGCTCTTGAAGGAGTTGGATGGCCTGTACAAATATCCCTCCTGAGATTCAAAAAAGAGAGAAAAAAATAAAGAAGGAAGAAGAAGATCCCGATTTACACAGACAGGTTTATCAGCGTGGGTTTTAGGTGCTACAGTTTCAAGAGGCTGCCACACAGTCGCAGATTCGTAGATTGGGCAGAATTGGATTGCAACGCAACACATATTATGTTTCATAGACTTGAGTTTGTTTACATCGTGAGATTTCAGAAATTTCACCGCGATTTTACTGCATCTACTCATAGCTATCAAACGCAGCTTTTTATAATAGGCTAGTGTAGGCCTATGCACGTTTGTCGACTGTCTGTAGTGTACGTAGTAATGGATAAGTACTTTGATTCACTAAACAAACAGTTTAGTTTGAAACACACACAGCACAAACACGCACACCTCTCTCTCTCCTGCTCTCTCCTGCTCTCTCTCTCATCTCTCTCTCTCGCACAGAATCGCCAGCGCGACCATCTTCGGCGCGCACTCTCATCATCTCTCTTCCTCTCATCTCCTCTCGTCGGTCGTCCTCTCTCTCCTGCCACTCTCTCTGCTCTCTCGTTCGCGCGATCCTCTCTTGCGGCCTCGATCTCCTCTCACCCACCAGCACGACGCACGGCGCGCGACCCGACACGACAACACACGCAGCCCAAGCAGCAAGCGCACAGCACAATCACGCTGACTGACACAGCTCTCTCTCTACTCGGTTCGTCTCGTTCTTGCTCTCTCCGCACCTGCTCTCTCTGGGTCTCGATCGTCCCACTCTCTCTCCTCTAATCACAACACACGCGAGCTGCGCGCAGCGCGGAGACAACTATGCTTTCTCTCGTTTCCTGCTTCTCTCGCGGCTCGGACTAACTGGCGTCTCACAACACTTTACTCTTCTCTCTCTCCTCTCGTCTCTCTCGCTCTTTCTCTCTCTCGGTCTCTCTCCGGCGGCATCCGCTGAGCCGGCAGGGCTCAGCCGCGGTCC
>NW_014579595.1:48902-51279 GCF_000485595.1 Priapulus caudatus
AGTTCCTTATTCGAATAAGGAACTGGGAACTGGGAACTGGGAACTGGGAGCTAACTTCCCTGAGCTGCTCCAAAGAGCACTTCCGACTGCGCTAATTTGGAATTAGCGCAATTATTTGCACCGCGGCGCGATATTTGCACCACGGCGATTAGCGATATATTTCCGCCTGTGTGAACAACGACACAATTATCTCACTATTATCTCCGCTATTAGCGGGATGAGCAGCGCGGTTTTTCTTGTGTGTGAACACGCCTATAATCTTACTATTATTATACTCCTGCATAATTATATAGATATACATATATACGTATATGTATATATATATTATATATATATATATTATGTATATATATATATATTTATATATATATAATATTAGATATATGTGATAGATATGAGGTGGGATCCTTAGATTTTTAGATATTTAGTAACCGGGAAGTCCCCACGCCAATTCAACCATGAAAAATTATACCCTGATCTAAGTTCAATTGATAATATTAGATTTATATTTAATTTTAAGATTCAGATCATTTTGATTAATTTAATTAGATTAATTTAGATTTTAATATCGGACGTATGTAGAGGAATAAGTGCTACATGTATACAGCAGCTGCTCTATCGTAATGGACGAAGAATTGCAAAGAATCTCGTGAAATTTTATCATGCGAATCAATTCAACGAAATACCCTTTGTACGAATCAGACGGAAATCGTTCAATGTTTATCAGAAATTGATGTCTGTAGATTCCCATCATGGACCGGAAGATGTGTGCAGAAGACCTAGACACGAACACTGACACACACACGGCGGGAGAGGGAGAGGGGAGAGATAGACACGAACGTGGATACAGACTACTCTCGTACTCACACACGCCCAAGCATCCGTACACACACGCATGTATACACGCACACACGCTCATACACGCACAGACGTACGCACACGCACACGCACGTATGTATAAAATTCTAAATTCAGATTGCTTTCTTCTATCTTCACTGCCGCCTTTCCTCAGTCTCCCATTCCTTCTCTCCCCCAGCTTCAGCAAGCTGTATTATGAAGGTTTTGCTTCAGACGCGCACTGCATGCCTTAATGGTGGCTCGCGCATGCGCATATCTCCCTGTAGCAAATTTTGTATTTTGTAAAGATTATTTGCATTTTAAAAATGAAGAGGAGTTATTCATAGCATAGATTTATACTAATTAATATTTCTATCAGTAGGCATCATTAAGGGAAATAGGCCAGTAAGATATTGGCCATGTAAGTCCCAGCCTGCGTTCGTATTTACCCAGCCAGTACACAAAATCTGGCTACGTCTCGCTGTGTTAGCGCGATGCGCAATATCTCAACCCAGAGAGTTATATTTGGCATGACGTGTGATGATATATGCCATTTAAATGGTTAGGGGGTTTCTCAGCCACAGATTTCCCTAATTATACTTTCCGTCCAGTTGACATGTGTTTATAGTTAGGAGAGCGCCCTGCCTTCGTGCGTGCTGGCGGGGTACAAAACACTACTTTATCTGCCCTCGCGTCCTTTCATTGCTTGCCCTGCTTCCTCGCTCGAACCTTCCTTCTTCTCTTCACTCGCCCCCCAGCTCATTTTTTTTCCTGCCGCTCGTTTCCTCTGTTCTCCATGTTCATCTCCCCTCTCCCCCCTCAGCAAGCTCTATAATTATTGAAGTTTGCCTCAGACGGCCACTGCCACGCATAAACACAATCAGTTCGCCTGCGCGCGCATTATGGCCGCAATATCTCCTCCCAGGCGAATGTATTATTTTCGCATATATTATGCAATTGTACAATGAAGTAGGAGTCCAGTTCCACGATTAGATTAAGATTTATATCGATAACATATCCATCATAGTTTAGACATCATTTAAGAAATAAGTGGAAGACCTTGCCATGTAAGAAGCATCCTTGGCTGCGTTACTCACCAGCCAGTAAAATCTGGCCTTACGTTATCTCCTGTGTTTAGCGCTAATTGTGCAATATCTAACCAGTTTATTATGAGTTTATAATCTTGTGATAAAATATGCATTTTAAAAATGGTTAGGGGGTATCTCAGCATAGCATTTCCCTATAAACATTTATTAGTTGAACATGTGTTTATAAATTAGGTAAGCGCTCCTAGCATGTAGGCTTACAAAAACACCTACTTTTATGCTCTCGTAGTCCTTCCCTGCCTCACCTGTCCCGTCGCTCAGCCTTCTTATTTCTTCTCCGCCCAACTATCTTCCTCGTCCACCTTCCCTCAGTTTTCCCACCCCTCTCGTCCGGCAGCAAGCCTAATTCGCTACTTTTAATTTAGGCCGTACCTAGCGACGACTCTCAGTTGAGAACGCCGATATCGCATCGCGCATTACCGTGTTAATTAATT
>NW_014579596.1:0-5000 GCF_000485595.1 Priapulus caudatus
TGTTTGTTCGAGCGATCTGGGAATCGGAATCCATTTAGGATTGGTTGGCGGAAGCGGAGCAGAGGGCGGAAGTCCGGCGTCATTTGGACAAGAATTTCATCCACACCCATCCTCCTGCACGTCCACCGTGGTGGCCTGCAAGGGGGCGGGAAACCAACCCGTCTCTTTACTGTCTTCTCATTGGCACGCCCCTCTCTCTTTCCTTCTCTTTCCTTCTTTTCTCCTCTCCCCTCTTCCCCTGTCTTCTCTCCCCTCCCCTCTTCCTCCTCTTCCCCTTTTCCCCTTTCTCTCTTCCTCTCTCTCCCTCTCTCTCCCTCTCCCCCTCTCCCTCTCTCCCCCTCCGCCTCTTTCTCTCTCCTTCTTCTTTCACTTCCCCTACTTCCTTCCTGCGCTCTTCCCCCTCAACCCTCTCTCTTCCCTTCCTTCTCGGCCTCTTTCCCCCCTCTCCTCTCTCCTCTCCCCCCTCTCCTTCTCCCTCTTCTCTTCCTTTCGCCCCCCTCCTCCCCCTTCCGCTCTCCCTTTTCTCTCTCGTTCCCCCTCTTCTCTCCTTCTCCCCCTTCATCCCTCCTTTCTCTTTTCCCCTCCCCTTCTCTCTCCTCTCTCGGGCCTTTTCTCCTCCTCTCCCCCCCTTCCTTTTCCCTTCCTCTCTCCACTCCCACTTCTTTCCCTCCTCTCTCTTTCTTCCCCTTCCGCTCCCTCTCCCCCTCCTCCCTCTTCCCCCTCTCCCTTTCCTCTCTCTCCTTCTTTCCCCCTTCCTTTCCCCCTCTCTCTCCTGTTCTCCATGCTTACCCAACATTTTTAGGAATAGGTGAGGGGACCCATGACAATCGTCATCACGGACCCTGAAAGGTTCGCCCAGGTATTGGCATTCCTTGTACAGATTTACTGTTTCTTAGGGAGGCGCTGCATTTAAAAAATCTGTTTTGAGGAATAATTAATTAAAGGCAAAATAGTTAAATAATAAATAATTAAATTAAGGGATTAAAATTTAAATACATAAAACATGTTAAACATGTACATACCAAAAAACAACATATACATGACATGTTACATGTAAACATACAAAACACAACATACATTATTACATGTACATTTACAAAACGCCAAAAAAAACATGCTTAACATTTGTACAAAAACCAAAAACCACATTACATTGTTTACATGTTACATTGTTTTAACAGTCATAAACAACAAAATTTACATTACGTTTGTACATTATTAAACGCAATAACATGTACAATTGTACATTACCAAACACAATATAACATGTACATGTTAAACATGTACATAACAACACACCATACATACTAACAATGTAAACATTTTACAAAAAAACGCAAAATTTTTACCATTTTACCATTGTAACCATTTACAAACAACATTAACATGTTACATTTGTACATTTTAACATATAAACACAAAAAAATACATGTACATGGTACATTATAAACGCAAAATTACATGTACATGTTTAACATTTAACCAAAAAACACATTTTACATGTAACATTTTGTTTACATATAAAACGGGGCAAATACCAATTTTTTGTAACATTACCAAACCCCAACATACATTGTACAATGTAATTTAGAAACCACAACGCCAACGCACCGCACGCACCGCAGCACACCCCCAACACTCTCCCCACACCACGCAAACCACACGCCAACACAACCCAACATTGTACTCACAACGCAACCAGCGGCACGCCACCGGCACAAAACCCACGCAAACCCCACGGCACGCCAACACAACAACATTTGTACTTACGCGCGGCGGTGCGAAAACCCGCTTTTCATTCGTAGTACCAATCTCCCATGTTAATTAGAAAAAACACACGCCACCCCACCGCACCGCACAACACGCACCCCCACGCACCGCAACAACACATGTACTCAACGGGCGCGCCGGCGGGAACCGCTTCATCGTAGTAACATCTTTCCATTTTTGCCGTTGTTTCCTCCCATCGTAAACCGCCAAGCGGAAGGCTTCGCGAATATCTCCACGCCGCCGCCGCCACAGCGCTTTCACCAACGACACGCCATCTGCGCTCCGACGACGCTCGCTTTTTGCAGCGGGGGGGGGACGCCAAACCTAGCAGCGCGGGGCTTTTCCACATGTTGCAAAGCGGGGGAACTTTTCCATTGCTGGGGAATTTGAATAGAGGGCCGGCTGGTTCGTGTGTGTGAGAATCGTAGGAGGGGCGCTTTTTGGTTGTGGTGTATTGTGAGGAATGCCAAGAGGGTTACTGCTTGCTGTTACTTACTTTGCTTTGGCTGCTGGCTGCTGCTTTTATTTTTTGCTGCTTGCTTGCTGCTACTGCTGCTTTTTGGTACTGCCTTGGCTACTTACTTTGCTTTTGCTTTTGCTTGCTTTGCTGCTTTGTGCGGGCTGCTGTTACTGCTGCTTTACTGTTTGTCTTTATACTTTGCTTGGCCTGCCTCTTACTTGCTGTTTTTGACTTGCTGTTGCTGCTTGCTTTTGCTGCTGCCTTGTTGCTTGAGCCAACCTGCTCTGCTTAAAGCGTTACGTTTACTGTCTAACTTTGGCAGTGTCCCGTACTTCTTAAAAAACTGCCTTTTGCTTGGCATTTCAGGGTGGGGAAACATTGGCCACGACAACACACCACTTCATGCAAACCCCAACCGGCTCAAAAAGGCTTCCGTTCACTCGGTTGGCCAAGCAAAAGCGGTCGCAAGCGGGTCAGTTAAGGGGTTTTCACGCAACCGACGTTTTAACCTTGCGGTTCGTTTACCTGTGTGTTTAACCTGTGATTGCTGTTAAAGTCCTCTGTTTCATGGTCAGGGCAAGCGGGCAGGTGTGTTATTACCGGTAGGTGGGGGACGAGTTTAGATGGAAGAAGTTGGGGTGAGTTGTGGCTGGGTGGGGCTGGGGTGGGGTTTGGTGGGGGGGGGTTAAAGGGCTTATTTACACATGGTATGTATTGTAGACTATAATTTTATTAATTTCAATATATTATATTATATACGGGGTAAGGAGAGACAGAGAACGGGAGAGAGAGAGAGGAAGGAGGGAAGAAGAGAAGGGAGAGAGAGGGACTGAGAGAGAAGCGACCCAGGCGCGCGGCGCGCGGAGAGAGAGGAAGAAGAGAGGGAGGGAAGAGAGGAGAGAAAGAGAGGAGAGGAGGAGAGAGAGAGAGAGAGAGAAAGAGAGAGGACGAGAACAGGAGAGAAGGAAAGAGAGGAAGAGAGACAGGAACAAGACAGGACAGCAGAGAGGAGAGGAAAAGGGAAGGGAGAGAAGGACGAGAGGAGGAGAAGAAGAAGAGAGGAGAGAAAGAAACAGAAGGAGGGACCAGTGAGAGAGAGAGAGAGGAGGAGAGAGAGAGGGACAAAGAGGGACAGGAGGAGAAGAGGAGAAGAAGGAGAAGGAGAAGAGAGAGGAGGGAGAAGAGAAGAATGAGGAGAGAGGAGAGAGAGAGCAGAGAGGAAAAGGAGAGAGAGAGAGAGAGAGGAGAGAGAGGAACGAGGAGAGAAAAGAGCTGTTACCGGTTTCGACTGCGTGTAATATTATGCGGTCCTATGTTTTAAAAATTTTGCAACAGGCCCTCCCCGCGTGTTCTCCTATCCCCTTTTGGACCCTAACCTTTACTGTACCCCCTGAACCCCCGGTACTTTGCGTTTACTTACGCTTAGGGTCTCGCCAGCCATCGTGAAATTTGCTATTGTGAAGTCGTGTTTATATAAAGATATAGCCGCACATTCTAGCGATAATATTTATCTCTCTCTCTCTCTCTCTCTCTCTCTCTCTCGTCTCTCTCTCTCTCTCTCTCTCTCTCTCTCTCTCTTCTTTCGCTCTCTCTCTCTAGTCTCTCTCTCGCTCTCTCTCTCTCTCTCTCTCTCTCTCTCCCTCCTCTTTCTCTCTCTCTCTGTCTGTCCTGTCTCTCTCTAATCTCTCCCTTTCCCTCCCATGTCCCTCTCCCACCTTCGCTCTCCCTATATCTTCTCCCTTCCCTATCTATTTCCTCCCTCCGACTTTCTCACTCTTGCCCTCCCCTCTCTCTTCTCCTGCCCCCGAAACCCTCTTCCCTCTCATCAACCACTCAACCCCCTCTCTCTCTCTCTCTCTCTCTCTCTCCTCTCTCTCTCTCTCTCTCTCCATCCTGTCTCTGTCTCTCAATCTCTCACTATCTCTCTCTCTCTCTTTCTCTCTTTCGTCTTTTTCTCTTTCTCTCTCGCTCCCTCTATCTCTTTCTCCCTCCCTCCTTCTCTCGCCTCTCCCTTTTTCTCCCACCAAGAGCTATATTATATATATATACTATAATAATATATTATCTATGTCTTGATTACTATATAATATAATATATACTATATATAGCTCCTTGGTTACTAGCAGAGATGAGATTGAGCGTCGATTTAGTATAGATGTGTGTGGAACTACTGGCGACATCTGTTGGATGATATGTAGCCACTAGAAGCATTCTTATTGTTCCGCTCCTTCCCAGTTAAAAAAAAAATTGTGGAGACTACTAACATGAGGTGTTTTTATTTTATTGTGTTATGTCATGTTATGTTTCAGTGAAGTTGAGTTTAATGAGTTTAAATTCATTTGAATGAAGTGATTCATTTAATATTTTTTTTTGTAACATAGCAAGTTAGGGGACCATCTCTGCTCTCCTTAGTTTTAACTTTGGGGACCATCTCCGCTCTCCTTTGTTTAACTTAGGGGACCATCTCCGCTGAACTTTGTTCAACTTTGGGGACCATCTCTGCCCCGAATATCTAAGCCCTGTTTAATGTCGTCACATCATTGTTAACACACATTTCATTCTCCCCCCTCTGTAAGTTCAATCTTCACCCACCCTAATTTAACTCCGAGGGACCGTCACATCATTAACGTGTGTCTTTCTTTCTCTCACTACTGCTGCAGGTTTCTCGAGTATCTGTCTGACTTGTGCATCTCTAACTTAGGCTACAATCTCTGCCCACCATAGCTGCTAAACTTTATTTATTCTCATCATATCATTCTTAACGTGTGTC
>NW_014579596.1:12186-13965 GCF_000485595.1 Priapulus caudatus
CAGCAGTAGCAGCAGTAACAGCAGCAGCAGCTATATTAGTTATCAAACCATCATCACACAACGAAAGAACTCACAGTGAATCACTTCAACATACCATTATCATTCATCATCAACCATCGCCATGCCGACCGTGTCGTCACCGTGGTTACCGTTATCCGCAGGTGCTGCGTCTGGCCCGCCACCTCATCTACTTTGGCTTCTACAGCCTCACGGACCTCCTGCGCCTCACCAAGATGTTGCTAAGCATTCTAGACTGCGCCCCAGATGTGCAGCTCAGTGTGGGAGCGATGGATGGAGGTAAGGATGGGAGAGGAAGGCGAGGGAGGAGGAGGGAGGGAGGGAGGGAGGAGGAGCATTCTAGACTGCGCCCCAGATGTGCAGCTCAGTGTGGGAGCGATGGATGGAGGTAAGGATCGGAGAGGAAGAGGGAGGAAGGAGGAGGGAGGGAGGAGGGGGAAAGGAAAGGTGAGGTTCTGCTCGATATCAGGGAGGAAGAGGTGGGTGGGAAAGAAGATAAGAGAAGCTGGGAGGGAGAAGGGGAAAGGGTGAATTAGAAGAAGAAGGAGGAGAAGAGCTCTCACATCAGTGGGAAGATCTTTCGTGGAGCGGTTGCCACAGTTACAATCCGCATCGCTCAACGTCTTCTCTTTGCATTGCTTGTGTTTGCTGCCAGTAGAGGACGCCACAGATCAGGCTATGGCGGCTGAGCAGGAGCCGACGATAACATCTCATGAGGCGGCGCAAGGTTGGGGCCGGTGTCGTAGCAGTATGCAGCTGTCGTGTAGCTCACGCCTATCTCTTACGCTATCTCTCTGTATCTACATATCTCTCTTTCTCTCTCTCTGTTTCTCTTTCTCTATCGCTGTATTTATCTCTCTGTGTCTCTCTCTGTATCTATCTGTCTCGCTCTCTCTCTCTTTCTCTCTCTCTCTCTTTCTCTCACTCTCTATCTCTCTATCTCTCTATCTCTCTATCTCTCTATCTCTCCATCTCTCTCTCCCTCTCACAGTATAGTTAGATCTATCTTCTCTCTGTGTTGTACAGTGATGCATGTGTGTGTCCTTGAGCCGTGACCTTCCCTCGACACCACTGACCTTCTCCTCTTCCCTCGGCCATTGCCACCATTGACCTTGACCCCAGACACACCTTCCCTCGACCATCACCCCTGCCGAAGCCTTCGACGTGACGATAAGCGCCCTCTATAATCCATCTAGATTCAAGATCCGGCTTATTCAATTAAAACTTACGGCGATAGGTGACGCTGCGGTGCTGCCATCTGTTGACAGGGCGGAAGACGTCGTTGCTAAGCACCGGTCTCGCGTCCATGGCGACGGCCGTATCCAACATGGCGCTGGGGGCGCCAGCGAGCGGCGGGGACGGAACGAAGCACAGTAGAGGTCAGGACATCGTCGTCATGCATACCAAGGTCAAGATCATCGAGATACTGCAGGTACGTGTGCGTGCGTGCGTGCGTGCGTGCGTGCGTGCGTGTTGTGCTGTCGCCCACTAAGTTGCTTGTACATTTGTGTCATAATGATATGCTATAGCGTGTCATAGCATATATTCTACCTTCATATGATGTATATTTATATTTATTTATCACACATATATATACACTCATACATCTTGTGTTCTACAAACGTGTCCACACTTACTGCACACCTTAACGTAACCTTAAGTACATGACGCAGAACTAGTAGTTATTGCAGCAGTAGTAGCAGCAGCAGCAGCAGCAGCAGCAGCAGTAGCAGCAGTAGTAGTAGTAGCAGCAGTAGTAGT
>NW_014579596.1:14162-16123 GCF_000485595.1 Priapulus caudatus
ATGTGAAAGGAATGCACACTTGTTTTTGCATCGCCAGCGAAACATGGCACATGTGAAAGGAACGCACATTGCATGTGTTAATGAGATGCTCGCTTGCTTACGCGTTGCCTGCGCGCGAGATCGTGTGTAATTTGTTTTTACGTTACAGTCGGTGGTGAAGTCTGAGATGGGATTCAACGTCGTTGAGATTGAACCGGCGATCGACGAGAAACAGGCAGAAAACTACAAGACCATAGAGGAGGTAAGCATGCGGCGTCAGTCTATGCTGTGTAGCGCCAGTCTATGGTGTGTGGTGCCATGAACCTTCAGTGTTATAGTGATATCTACCAATTGATTGATTGATCTATTTATCCATATATGTCTGTTTTTTTTCTTCTCTCCCTCTCTTTCTCTCTCGCTCTCACTCTCTTTCTCTCTCTTTTTCTCTCGCTCTCACTCTCTTTCTCTCTCTTTCTCTCTCGCTCTCACTCTCTTTCTCTCTTGCTCTCACTCTCTCTCTCGCCCCTCCTTCCCTTCCCTTCTCAGTTTCCTCTCTCTCTTTCTCCATCTCTTGTAATACTGTCGAGTACGTAACTAAAGTTAAAAACCGTTTTTCCGAAATCTTTCCCCTTTCTTGATTTCCGCAGATCCTGTCCCGCCTCACGAAACTGTGCGTCAACGAGACACCCTCTGGTGTGAAGCCGCGGAAACACGAGCAGCGTCTGCTGCGTAACCTCGGTGCCCACCAGGTGGTGCTGGATCTGCTGCAGATACCTTACCAGAAGGTAAGATGGCGGGTCGGTCGTCTGCTGCGCCCCGGGCGCCACGGTAACGACGATGCTGATATTAAGACTAATATTAAGATGTATTACGTAATACTGACAACGGGTCCTGAAAGCTTTTAGGTTCTTGAACACAAGTAAGATGCGGAGGCAGTGACGATAGCTGTGTGTTTTGTTTCCCCCCCCCCCTCACGTAGAAGGATGACGTGAGGATGGAGGGACTCATGACGATGGCTCACGGATTCCTGCAGAGCGTCTGCCTCAGTAACCATGCCAACCAAGCGCTGCTGCACTCGTCGCTTGACATGTTCCTCGACAAAGGGGTGAGTGTGATGATGATGATGACATCGTCATCACCACCGCCACCGCCACCGCCACGTACCTCCACCACCACCGCCACTGCCATCATCATCACTATCATCATCACCATCATCATCATCACCATCACCATCATCATCAGTCATCATCATCATCATCAACGATGACGATGGTGATGATGATGGTGATGATGGTGATGATGATGATGATGATGATGATGATGATGATGATGATGATGATGATGATGGTGGTGATGATGATTATGATGGCAGTGGCGGTGTTGGTGGCGGTACGTGGCGGTGGCAGTGGCGGTGGCGATGGCGATGACGATGACGATGATGACGATGATGACAGTGACAAGAATGACGATACTGGTGAATTGTCACGACAACACTTCTGTTGACAAAAAATTGTGAATTGTGACAAACGGCGCCACCTATCGTCCCCCACACCCATCACCGTAAGGTACATCACGCCTGCTCTCTTGTTTTCAGTTCAACAATGCGAAGACGGTGCGCGCCATCTATCAGGACAACACGAAACTATGCAGCGACGTATCAGAGAGAGTGATCCAGCACTTCGTGCGCTGCATCGAAACACACGAATGTCACGTCGAATACTTGAGGTTCCTGCAGACGGTCGTGAAGGCGGAGGGATCGTACATACGCAAGTGTCAGGACATGGTTATGCAAGAGGTGTGATTAGATTAGGTTTAATTAATATTAATATAATGTACATGTAGCATTTATATAATGTACATGTAGCATTAATATAATGTACATGTAACATTTATATAATGTACATGTAGCATTAATATAATGTATATGTAACATTAATATATACATGTACATATACATATATACATATACATACATACATACA
>NW_014579596.1:19817-20784 GCF_000485595.1 Priapulus caudatus
ATCACTAACACCACCTCCTATAACATAGCTTCCTCTCTCTCTCTATCTCAGGTGCCCTGCAGCTGTTATTCAGACACTTCAGTCAGAGACAGGAGGTTCTACAATCCTTCAAACAAGTGCAACTCCTCGTCACCGCCCAGGACGTCGAAAACTACAACCAGATAAAATCCGACCTCGATCGCTTGCGCAACCTGGTGGAGAAATCCGAGCTGTGGGTTTACAAGAAGGTCAAGTCGGACGACGGCGACAAGAAGAAGAAGAAGAAGGAGAAGGAGAAGGAAGCCGGAGGAGGAGGAGGGGGAGGGGATGAGAAGAAGAAGGGCGAGGAGAAGAAGCAGTCAGCAGCAGCAGCGGAGGCACAGAGTGGTGTAAGCGTAGTAAGTGCATGCTGCATGTATACGGGGGTGGTGGTGGAGGGCGGGGCTGTGAGGGGGAGGGCGGGGTCACCCTTGGAGGGTGGTGATGCGTGGAGGGTGGGGCATCGGGGACGGGTGGAGGTTTGAGGGTGGAGCCTCTGGTGTTAGAGGAGATGCACACTTGTTTCTACATCGCCAGCGAAACATGGCACGTGTGAAAGGAATGCACACTTGTTTTTACATCGCCAGCGAAACATGGCACGTGTGAAAGGAACGCACATTGCGTGTGTTAATGAGATGTTCGCTTGTTTATACGTCGTCTGCGCGCGAGATCGTGTGTAATTTGTTTTTTCGTTACAGTCGGTGGTGAAGTCTGAGATGGGATTCAACGTCGTTGAGATTGAACCGGCGATCGACGAGAAACAGGCAGAAAACTACAAGACCATAGAGGAGGTAAGCATGCGGCGTCAGTCTATGCTGTGTAGCGCCAGTCTATGATGTGTGGTGCCATGAATCTTCAGTGTTATAGTGATATCTACCAATTGATTGATTTATTGATCTATATCCATATATGTCTGTGTTTTTTTTTCTTTCTCTCTCTCTCTCCCTTG
>NW_014579596.1:28596-29845 GCF_000485595.1 Priapulus caudatus
TACCTCCTCCCCTCTACCTCTCCCTATTCCACCTCTCCCTCCTCTCCCCCTCTCCCTCTTTCCCCTTCTCCCCCTCTCCCCCCTCTCCCCCCTCTCCTCTCCTCCTACCTTCCCCGCATTAGGATGCGCATGCGTGCGTCTGCGTGTGTTTGCAGTGCTGTTCGCGCCATTGTTTGCATTGTTGTTATTATTGTTATTGTTTGTGCATTAGTAGTATTTTGCTTTGCGGCGTCGCCTTTTATCTCCATCGAAGATGGAAGCGTGGCCAAAGCTCTGTGGAGGGGGAAACACTCCTCTAGAACGGACACCTTTCTAAAACGGCCACTTGACGTGTCATGGCCATTATATAAAGGTTCGACCGTACTTAAATTGTACGTGAAGGGACTCTAGTGGGTGCGCTGGGGCGGAGATGATGTGGAGGGAAGTGGAGTAGAAGGAATGGAGTAGAAGGGGATCAATTAATACAGAGCTACTATTTTTTTAATCCACATCTCGCTTCCATCTTCGTGGCGAAAAAACCGCATTGTCGCGCTTGCAGTTGGTTTTTGCATCGTGTGACATTTTTTCCCCGTATTTGCGTGAAATGCTTGCCTTGCATGCGTTGCCCTTTTGTTTTTTTTTGTTTTTTTTCCCGCGAACGTAGAAATTCCTCGACCAGGCGTCCGAAATCAACGTCGTTCCTGACTACAGTAGCAAGGGCACGGCTGTCTTCGTCGACGTGAGTAGCGATGGGGGCGCCACCTGCCCCGCGACGTAGCGGCGCCATCTGGCGGCCGGCGTCTCGTTCGCCGCAACCTCGGCCCCTTCCCGGTTAAAAGAACAAAATAAAAAATTCATTAAAAATTTTTTCTCTTTATATGCCGACTGCATAACGGCAAAGGAAGGGTCACCGTCGCGGTGACCTTTGACCTTTGACCCCGGCGGGTCGGGCCGCAACGAACGAGATGTCCTCGACGTTTTGGCTTCAATAGAAAGAAGCATCTGCTGGTGGCGGTTACCATGGCAATGGCACTAACACCCTGGGCAGCTTTCATGTGTTCGTCTGTGCGCCCGTTACCGTGGTTACTACTAACCTTTGTATAACCTCTAACATCTTATATATAATTATACCTTACGTTTCATGTTCTACGACGAGGTATTTCACTCGTACTCTTCTACTTCTTCTTTTGAGTTCTTTGGTTCTCTCTCTCTCTCTCTCTCTCTCGCTCTCTCTCTCTCTCTCTCTCTCTCTCTCTCTCTCTCTCTCTCT
>NW_014579597.1:0-1458 GCF_000485595.1 Priapulus caudatus
CACACACACACACACACACACACACACACACACACACACACAACAACACACACACACACACACACACACACACACGCACACACAAACACACACACACGTCGCTCCTGCGTCTCTAAAACCGACCGCCGACGTTTAAAAAACCGACAGCCGAATTCGGAATGCGAGCCGCCGCGGTTTTTTTTTTCGCGGATGGCGGGAGTGAAAACTCGGGGATAGAAATGTTCCTCCGCTAATCATGCCACTGATTGACGTGTGGTGAGGGAGACGCGGGAGAGAAGGGGAGGAAGGAGGAGCTTTTCTCTTTTCTAATTACTAATATAGGAAATACACACTGCTGAGTAATATCAAGAGCTCATAATAGAGAGATCTCTATTATGAGTTCTTGGTATTATGCATATATAAATACATGCGTTCGTGCGTGCGTGCGTGCGTGCGTGCGTGCGTGCGTGCGTGCGTTCGCCCGTACATGCGTTCGTGCGTGCGTGCGTGCGTGTGTGCGTGCGTTCGCCCGTACATGCGTTCGTGCGTGCGTGCGTGCGTCTGTGCGTGCTGCTGCTGCTGCTACTGCTACTACTGGTGCTGCTGGTGCTGCTGCTGCTGCTGCTGCTGCAGTTGGTATCTTAATCCGGGCGTGACGCGATGGGGCGATAATCTCATAAAATGTTAACTCGGCGTTATACGACGTTTGTTATGTTTATGGTGCGCGCCGCGTCAAAGCGCAAAGAATGCGACCGACCGACGGACCGAGCGAGCGACTGACTGACTGACTGCTTGCGTTGGCTCTATAGCTGAGAGAGGGTTGACGCGGCATGTGGAGGGATGGAGCGAAGTTGTAGGGATGGTACCAATGTACAAACGCATGTACGCGGGCGAACGCTCGAACGCACACACGAACGCATGTACGAAAGCACGCGCATACGTACGAACGCACATGCAGACGCACGAACGAATGCATGCACACACGCACGCACGAATACACGAACGCATGTACGTGCGAGCGCGCGCACGCACACACGTACGCACATGCGGGCGAACCAACGCACGCACGCACACACGAACGCATGTACGAAAGCACGCACATACGTACGAACGCACATGCAGACGTACGTACGAGCGCACATGCAGACGCACGAACCCACGAACGCATGTACGGGCGAACGTAGTAGCAGTAGCAGCAGCAGCAGCAGCAGCAGCAGTCTCAGTAGCAGCGCATACTACAGCGAAATACAACAGCAGCAGCAGCAGCGGCGGCGGCGGCAGCAGAAGTAGCAGCCACAGCAGCAGCAGCAGCATCACTACTACCAGCAGCAACAGTAGTAGCAGAAGCAGCAACAATAGTAGCAGCAGCAGCCCCACCACCACCACCATCATCACCACCACCACCATCACCACCAATACCACCAATACCACCACCACCACCACCACCATCATCACCACCACCACCATCACCACCAATAC
>NW_014579597.1:2744-9888 GCF_000485595.1 Priapulus caudatus
CTCTCTCTCTCCCTCTCGCTCTCCCTCCCTACTCTCTCTCCCCTCCGCTCTCCCTCCCCTCCGCTATTTCTCCCTCTCTCTCTCTCCTGGTGCTTGGTCCGCTGGGAGGGGCCTCGCTATAAATCAGCGTGGCGGGTAAAGGATCGGCGTTATTCAGAAAACAAACTTGTTTGACATGAAAAAGCGAAATGGCGATGTCACCGTCGATTTATTGCCGGTTGCAACCACCCTACCCATTAGCTGGAGCTGCTCGCATATATGTATTTATATATATATATATATATATATATATATATATATATCTGCTAAAGATTATAGTTCGGCGAGAGTAAATACATAAAATAAACAAAATAAAATAAATAAACAAACACACATACAACATATATTGACATGGACGTAGATAGATATATATATATATTATATATATATATATAACTTATATATGTATATATATAATATAGTATATATCATATATATATTTAGTTTATTTAGTTTATTATTTATTTTTTATTATTATTTAATCTTAGTGTACTTTATATAATTCATCTTAATTGTATGTATTATTTATTTATGTATATATTTTTATTCCGTAGTCCTGGTAACTCTTTCTGGAGCAGCGCCGTCCTCGACAAACTGTGGCTTTGTTTGCTTTTGGTTTCTTTACGAGGCACGTTCTTTGTCCAGTAAGATGGTTAATATAATATATTAAATTATTATTATAATATAGCCTATTAATTATATATATATTATATAATATAAGTATAGTAATACTAATATATATATATAATTCATACATAGTGTGTGGTGTGGTGTGTGTGTGTGTGTGGTGTGTTGTGTGTGTGTGTGTGTGTGTCGTGTGTGTGTGTGTGTGGTGCGTGTATGCGTGTAAGACCGCGCCGCAACCACCGACACGCCAGTATGTTTCTCTCTCCCGGGCGAGTCTACTGTCCCGCTTACCTGGCCGCTTACGCTGGCCGCGCCGACTCCCTCACCCATTAATAGTCGTGTCGTACATCACACCCCAACCCGACGCAGCAGCAGTTAGCAGTAGTAGTAGTAGCACAGCAGCAGGCAGTAGCAACAGGCAGTAGTTGTAGTAGTAGCTAAGTAGCGCAGCATCAGTACCAGCAGCACAGTAAGCAGCAGCAGCAGCAGGCAGCAGCAAGCAGCAGTAGCAGTAGCAGCAGCAGCAGCACACAGAGCAGCAAGGCAAGCAGACAGCAGTAGCAGCAAGTACAGCAGTAGCGACAGCAGTCAGCAAGCAGCAGCAGGCAGCAGCCACCACCACTTCCAGGCATCAACAGCAGCTCAGTAGTAGTAGGCACACTACCACCAGCGCACCACCGGCAGCAAGCAGCACAGCACCGACCACCAGCGCAACCAGTAGCGGCAGCAGCAGCAGCACAGCAGCAAGCAGCAAGTAGCAGCAGCGCAGCAATCGGCAGGCAGAGCAGTAGCAGCAGCAGCGAGCACAGTGAGTTAGTAGCAGCACACCACCGACCACCAGCAGGCAGCAGCAGCAGCAGCAGCAGCAGACCCACCACCAGCCAAACAACAGCATCGAGCATGCATCAGCAGCAGTAAGCAGCAGCAGGCACCACCACCCGACCACCACAGCAGAGCAGCAGCAGCAAGCAGTAGCAGCAGCATACCAGTAGTAACACCACCGCCACCAGCAACACCACCGAACCACCACGCAGCAATAGCAGCAGCAGCAAGCAAGCAACAACAGCAGTAACAACACAGGCCGCCCACCACCACCACGCGCAAGCCACAAGCAGATCAGTAGGTGGCACAGTAGCAGCCACCACCAGCAGCAGCAGCACAGCAGCAGCACCAGCCACCAGCAGCCAGTCAGCACCAGCCCGCACTGCGGCTGCGCACCCGGCAGAGCCGCCATGAAATCATCGCTTCTGTCGTGGCACGAGCCAGCACGGTACTGGACTAGGATCGAACCGAGCGTCGGAACCCTGATCGTAAAACTATTCAATCGTCTCTCTACCACGCCCGCCCGCGAAAATACGTCGCCTCGCCCGACCACGTCCACACGAATAAATATCACCTGATGGTGACACGGCGACAGAGCCGTGTGTCAACCACACTGCGACGCGCTCGCGTCTGGTGCTGCTTCATGTGTGTTTGGATGGCGAGGAGTTTTGGGCCCAATGTGCGTTTGTGACGACTGCGCTGGCAAGCGCTAGATTCACAGCGCTATAGTGATCTTGGAATGATTTAGTGATGATGATCGATGATAAGAATGTATAAATAATAATAATAATAATAATAATAATAATTAATAATAATGATAATTAAACTTAATAATAATATTAATAGATAATAATAATAATAATAATAATAATAAATGAAATCGAGAGAGACAGAGCGAGAGAAAAAGAGTAAGGAGTGAAGACAGTGGAGAGAGAGAGAAACAGTGACTGAGAGAAATAGAGAGAGAAGAGAGAGAGAGAGAGAGGAGAGAGAGAGAGCGACGAGAAGAGAGAGGAAGAGAGAGAGAGAGAGAGAAGAGAAGGAGAGCCGAGAGAGAGCGAAAGAGAGAGATGAGAGAGAGAGAGGAGAGAGAGAGAGAGCGAGAGAGAGAAGATGAGAGAAGAGAAAAAGAGGGATCATTAGTATTTCAAGGTGGCATTTGTTATTCTGATATATGCGCACGTCTAATAGTATGTTTAATGGCAAAATTAGTTTCGGTTCGGATTAATATAATTTCGATTTAAATGCCCGTAAAATGTTTGAGCAAAATCACTACCAAAACCCCTGCCGGTCTATAGCCGTGCATCATAGAGAACACCTTAATTACCCCCAATAAGGGGTGGTGGGATAGCGGAGAGGGGCAACGCGATAATATATAGTGATAATAATATATATTATATAGCAGAGAACACGGCGGTAGAATGCCACCCGCGGACTGGGAAAACAAACAACTTTTGCCCAATCAACAACGTTTGCACAGCGCCAAAAAAACTCTCTCTTTCTATCTCTCGGTGCGCGCGTGGTGGTTGATGTGCCCCGCCATAATGACGTGTAACTACGTCACAATCATCACGTGATCCGTCGGCTGCCGTCTGCGACAATGCGCGGCGACGTTTCCCGACGACGACATCAAAGCCGTGCGCATTGTTGACACACTGTGGCGGTGTTCGTGCATGCGAACAACGCGGCAGACGCGTAATGAGAAAATCCGCCGTGATTGTCGCAGATAGTGGGTGTGTACGCTCGCGTCGGAGAGCGACGGCCAATCAGCGGTGCAGGTGGGGAGGCTGTACTGCAGTCGGGTGGGTGTGTGTGTGTGGACCTGTTTACTATTACTATTACTATTACTGTAATGCCATGAGATAATGCAGATAGCGGAGTGAGGAGAGAGAGAGCGAGAGGGAGGGAGGGAGGCAGGTAGGCAGGGAGGGATGGAGGGCGGGATGAAGGAAGAGGAAAAGGGAGCGACGAAAATAGGGAGGGGTAGGGTGGAAGGGGAGCGGAGGGGGTGAGAGGGAAGGGAGAGGGAGGGTGGGAGGGAAGGAAGAGAAGGGGAGCGAGAAGGGTGGAGGGAAGGAAGGAGGAGGGGAGTTGAAAGAGGGAGAAAAACGGAGAGGGAGGGCATAGACAGCGCCAGGGGGGAGATGTGGCTGAGGAAGGAAGGAGAAGGCAGGGAAAAGTACGGCGGTGACCTCACATCCGCGCCGCGGGACCTCACTTTCCGCTCCACATGACCTCACTTCCGTCTCCCGCATGACCTCACTTCCGTTTCCGCTTGACCTCGCCGCCAGCGCCACACGACCTCACTTCCGCTTCCGCTTCTTGCAGCGAGCCGGGAGGCTGCGGTCTCCCAGCGCACGGAGCGGGCTCGTTCGGCGGCGGGCGGTCCGGTTCACTATCAGTCCGCTCCTGCCGCCGCGACGGGGAAGCTGCGGGAACTGCGCCTGCAGCTCGCGCGCGCCGCCCCAAGGACCTCAACCACGACTGGATCTGGGGCGGCTGCGGCGACAACCTCGAGTACGGATATCGCTTCACCGAGGGCTTCGTCGACGTGAAGGAGCGGGAGATCCAATCACCAGACAGGGCACGCGCGAGCCAGGGTAAAAGCTTTCTGATGAACCTGCACAACAACGAGGCCGGCCGCAGGGTGAGTATAGCTGCTGCGGCTGCTGCTGTTAGTTAATTTTTATTATATAATCTTATGTTGACATCGGATATTTATCCTTTAGGAACGCAGCGTGGGTAGTTGTCGTCGTCGTCGTCGTCTGTCGTCGTCGTCGTCGTTGTTGTTGTTGTTGTTGTTGTTGTTGTTGTTGTTGGTCGTAGTCGTAGGAGCGGTAGAAAGAGACTCTCTTGGGTTTATATATTATTATATAATTATTATTACTATGATTGATATATGGTGAATAGAGAGAGGTTTGTTATTTGCCTGCACGCCCAAATTATAACACAGTAATACTATATATATATCATATTATGCATATATATATATAAGCGTATCATATTATATATAATGCCGATTTAAATATAAAAAAAGTAGTTAACGGTCTGTTTATGTTTTGACCTTTCATATTTTTATTAATTAATCTCATTATTAATCTGCCATACTACTGTCTAAATTAATTGGCGGTTAGGTGTCCAGTGAGGAGGAACTTAAATATAAGGTTATGATAATATATATATATAAATATATAATATATATATAATATATATTAAATGTTAAAATCATGCTAAATTATTTATTTATTGTATAGTGTTTGATTAGCTATTAAAATCTATATATACTATATATATTATATTATATTATATATACTATGGCATAAATCAAGAAGTCAAAGGTATAGAATGAAGGGGGGGTGGTTGTAAAGTTTAATTGAACGAGCTTTCGAGATTTACATCTCTTTCATGCAGGTCAGCAGACATGATCTGATTTCATTTCATGATCTGCATTTCATGTCAGTATTGATCGAAAATACATGGTCTGCTGACTTGATGAGAGATGAATCTCGAAGCTCGGTCAATTAAACTTTAAACACTCTTAGCTATAGTGCCTTGACTTTGTTTTTATCAACCACGGGTGTTTTGTGTGACTTTACTTATATATATATATACATATATAACTGCATATGATAATGCTATAAAATAATTTGCCATAAGCGGCCTGTAGTCAGTCCTCAGCAGTAAGTCAGTCACCACCCCTACACCGTATAACGACTATAGGGATCTATGTGGAACACGCCTGCAGTAAATCTATTAACGTGGCCTCGATCAGGCTGTAGCCCAGCCCTTCACACGCGCCACCGCACCTATCTACTAGGCCTGCTCAAGCGTTCTAACACTCACTAAGCCTCTATAGTTACCCGCTGATCAAGAATTCTAACAGTCACTATATGCCATCTACTATAGTACATACTACATATACTAGTATATGGGACCGGTGCTAAAGTGCTCTAATAGTCAATAAACTATGTATAAGTTACTATTGGTTAGGTATTGTGACACTCACTAAACTATGTACAAGTTACTATTGCGTTGTTTGGTATTGTGACACTCCACTAAACTATGTATAAGTTACTATTGGTTAGGTATTGTGACACTCACTAAACTATGTATAAGTTTACTATTGGTTAGGTATTGTGACACTCACTAAACTATGTATAGTTACTATTGATTATGTGTTGTGACACTCACTAAACTATGTATAAGAGTTACTATTGGTAGGTATTGTCGACCTACTCATAAACTATGTATAAGTTACTATTGATTATGTGTTGTGACACTCACTAACTATGTATGAAGTTACCGGCTGATCAAGTGTTCTAACAAGTGTTCTAACAAGTGTTCTAACATTCGCTAAACAATGTATAAGTTACCAATCATTAAGCCTTTTATCTCTTACTAACCTCTGTATGAGTTACCACTGGTTAAGCGTGGTTAAAACTCCTTAATCTATATGTATAATTTACCGCCTGTTGCGTTTTCTGTCTAACACTCAATAATCTATGTATAAGTTAGCACTGGTAAAGAGTTTTCTCATATTCGCTAAACTATGTATAAGTTAGCACTGGTCATTCTTCGCCTCTTCACACTCTTCAGGTACTACCTCATGTATAAGTTACTGCTGGTAAAGTCTCTCTAACATTCAACTAAGCCGCATACAAGCTGCGGTCACACGTCATAAAAGCTGACCGCGAGGCGTATATTAGCTCTTTATCCTGCCGCCGCCACTGCCGCCGCTGCTGATGACCGCTGCTGCTGCTGCTGCCGCCGCCGCCGCCGCTGCTGATGACCGCTGGTCAATAATTTACTGGTCAGCACGTTGTTTCCCCTGTGGCGATTGCTTGGCCGAAATGCCGCCGCTCCTGCTGCCGCTGCCGTGTATGAGAGATTGTTGCCCGTAGCGGTCGCTAACTCGTTGACCGTAAACAATGACCACTACCGACCCCCCAGCGGTGGCATTAAATGACCACTAGTACCTATAGGCAGAGGTGTACTAGTAGATAGTGGTGGACACTGGTCGCTTAACCGACAGTGTGGAAACAAGAAATTCCGAAAAGGAGAGCGATACGGAGGAGAGGGGGGTGAGAAAGAGTACAAGAACAAGAAGGAGGAGGAGAAGAAGAAGAAAAGGAGGAGAGGGAGGAGAGGGAGGCGAAGGGGGAAGAGGAAAAACTAAATAACAAGGTGAAGGAAGAGAAGGAGAAGGCTTCGAATGTGGGAGGAGGCGAAACGGCAGATGGAGGAGCTGGGAGGAGGAGAGGGAGGAGAAGAAGCCGCAGCAAGAGATACCGCGCACGTGTCCGACAGAAGTTTCTCCCCCTCCCCGCAATAATCGCTGCCTGTAACATCCGCGGCGTTACATCGACACATAAGCGCTCCACTGTCCACGCTTAGATGTGTGGCAACCATCAGCAGCAGCAGCAGCAGCAGCAGCAGCATCAGTACCAGATGATGTCCTTCTGTGCTATAAAACCATAAAAACACCGCTCGCTCTCTCTCTCTCTCTCTCTCTCTCTCTCTCTCTCTTTCTCTCTCTCTTTCTACATCTCTCTCGTCTTCTTCTTTCCTTCCTCTCTCTTCTCCTCTCTCTTTCTCTCTTCTCTCTCTCACTCCTCTCTCTCGCGGCTGCTCTCCTCTTTCTCTCTCTTCTCTCTCC
>NW_014579597.1:12423-19012 GCF_000485595.1 Priapulus caudatus
AAATGACTAATGTGGACAAATACCGCGCGTGCTTGCAAGCAAATCTGATACATCCCCCGCGCCCACACACACACACACACACACGCACACACACACACACACACACACACACACACACAATGAAGAATAGGAAGGGAAGAATGAAGAATAGGAAGGGAAGAATGAAGAATAGGATGGGAAGGATGAAGAATAGGAAGGGAAGAATGAAGAATAGGAAAGGAAGAATGAAGAATAGGAAGGGAAGGATGAAGAATAGGAAGGGAAGAATGAAGAATAGGAGGGGAAGGATGAAGAATAGGAAGGGAAGAATGAAGAATAGGAGGGGAGGAATGAAGAATAGGAGGGGAAGGNCTGTACGGCGCTTGGGGAAGTATGATTTTGGGCGCGTCACAGATGAATGGTGTATGGGTGTATTAGTACGGTCGCCGGCCGTGTGTGCAGGACCGGTCAGAGGGAAAAAAAAGCTGCTTTGCCGCTCACTGCCTGCGTGCTGCTTACCTGAGGCTAGGCGTCGGCAGGGAGGTGCTGCGTGGGGGAGGGAGAGGGAGGAGAGGGGGAGCGTGAGAGTGTGGCGGGGAAGGAGAAGGAAGAGAGGAGGGTGAGGTGTGGGTGTGCGTGGAGGGAAAGGGGGAGAGAAGGCAAGGAGGAACCGGAAGGGGAGGGTAGAGGCGAGCGAAGCGGCAGGGACAGGAAATGGAGGAACAAAGTAGAAGAAGAAGGGAAAAGAACGGAGGCAAGCTGGGGACGGTAATGGTCCCTGGGGTGAGGGTAGAGTGGAGTGGAGGGAGAATGAGGAAGAGAAGGGAGTGCAGACCTATAGGAATAGGGGGATGGGAGAATTAGTAAGAGAGGGAGTTATATTAAGGAGTAAGAGGAATGATACGACGATAATATATGGCGTTACATAACAACCACCGCGCCGTGAAGGGAATTGTAATAGATATGAGGAATCAACTGTGACGTATTCCGAACATTCTGTGGGGCGGTATTATAAGTGATAGAGTAGTTAGAAATCTGTAATAACCTATCCAGGATTTTCGCCACCATTACCGCTCGCCCACCCCCCCACGCAGGCAGTCACGTCCTCTAACGGGCCTCTTTTCCCACAATCACCGGCTACTCCCCGCACGCAGACAGTCACCGCCCTCCTACGTGGCCTCTTCCCACATATTACCGCTCCCCCCCACACACACACACCCGAGCCACACCACGCCACCCCTGGACGCATCAGACGCACCCCCAGAAACATCGATCTCACTTTCCCTGCTTCGTAGAGAGAGAGAGAGAGAGAGACGAGAGTCGAAAGAGAGAGAGAGAGAGAGAGAGGAGAGAGAGAGAGAGAGAGAGCGAGACAGACGACAGAGAGAAAGAAAGAGAGAGAGAGATAAGATGAGAGAAGAGAGAGAGACGAGAGAGAGAGAGAGAGAGAGAGAGAGAGAAGAGAGAGTTGAGTAGAGAGAGTCAGAGAGAGAGAGAAAATGAGAGAGAGCGAGTAGGAGAGAGAGAGAGAGAGAGTGAGAAGTGAAGAGAGAAGAAGAGAAAGAGAGAGAGAGAGAGAGAGAAAGAGAGACGAGATAGAGGAAAGAGAGGATAGAGAGACAGAGAGAGACGGAGAAACAGAGAGAGACAGACGAGAGAGAGAGAAGAGAGAGAGAGAGAGGAGATATATTATATATATATATATTACTAGAGAGTAGAGAGAGAGAGAACGAGAGAGAGATGAGAGATAGAGAGAGAGAAAGAGAGAGAGAGAGAGCGAGAGAGAGAGAGAGAGAGAGAGTGAGAAAGAAGAAGAGAGAGAGAGAGAGAGGAGAGCAGAGGAAGAAAGAGAGATAGTAGAGAGATAGCAGAGAGAATAGGCAGAGGAGAGAGAGAAGAGAGAGAGAGAGAGAGAGAGAGAGAGAGAGAGAGAGAAAGAGAGATACTGTTATTCCTCCTGGCGCTCGCGAGACAAAGACGCCCGCGGCGTCGACACGCAGACCCGTGAATGTATTAACGCGCATATAGTATCGACTGACGGGGCGTGCGTGAACGGCCGCCGCGCAGGCGGAGAAACGGCTTCCAAACGCTAGCGGTCCCCGCTCCCAACACCGTTTGCCGTTTGAATTTATGTTTCTCCGATTAAAATCGAACCAGTTTCCGTAGCGCGTTCGCGGCGGCGGTTTCATCGAACGGTCGCGAGGAATTATGGCTTTGACTTCTTTGCCTCGAATGTATAACTAGGTGTGGAGTCCGTTCGTGTCGCGGTCAGGGGGGGGAGGTGGGTTGGATTGACGATATTTCGAAGGTATATGGGGCATATATATCTTTGCCTCCCCCACGGTTGCTTGCGTCAGTGCTTCCATGCCCACAGGCCTCCACATTAAGATTTTCATCTGATTAATTGATATATATATATATACTGTGTGTGTGTATATATGTATGTATATATATATTAATATAATTAATAATAATTAACTTTGGCTCTTATATGTTTGATAATATTTAAGCATACTATTTTAACCATTATATTAATTGAATTTACAACAACACCGTTTTATACAGACACACGCGCGCGGGCAGCTGACGCAACGCACACACACACACACACACACACCCACGCACACACACACACACACACACACACACACAAGGCACACCACGGCACACCCACAGCACACAACCACCCACGAAACACGCACACAGCACAGGCCACGCCCGCAACGCACGCACGCACACACACACACACACCACACACACACACACACACAGCAAACCACACACATATATATATTTTTTTTATATATAAATATATTCTGAACCAGACTTGCAGGTAACCCGCGCGTTACACTTTGAAAGTGTCGAGAGAAAAATCCTTAATCCGTTTGATTCGCTATCAAAGACACGATCCCGTTAATTTATCATCAGCCTAATACGCATCAAAAACATTATTACATAAATATTATAATTTTATTAATATATATATATATATATATATATAGTTCACAGAAGCGTGACAGTATTCAGATATGCACTTGACGGAATGTGCGTGAGGCATGTATACGAGGAAACACGAGGAAACGATGGCGACACAGGCTGCATTATTTGCAATTATGCGTGTAATTAATTTTTAGGAATGCGACTGAAGGCTTATCAATAACGATCTTAAGTGGCAAACTTACAGTAATCACATACTAATTATATATATATAATATATGATATATATATATATATATATATATACATAACCATGATGCCATGCGTATCAGAATAAACGCACGCGAATAAAAATGACTCCAGTAATCCATACATGCACGCACACACGCACCCGCACACGCGCACACGCACACGCACACGCATACGCACACGCACACATACACGCTCGCACACACGCACACACACGCACACACACACACACACACACGCACACGCACACACGCACACGCACACATAACCCATGGGCCGTCAGCTAGGATACCTGGCGGAGCCCCCCCCCCTTCTACCGTAACTTCGATACCAATGTTCATATCGTGAGGAACGCATACCCGCCGCCGCGCCACCGCCGCCGCTAACTCACCTGCAGCCTTTGATGTGCCGCCTCGCTCTCCTGATTGGCTAACCGTCCGTGACACCTTGTTACCTTTCCGCCTTTGTAATGGCGCCTTTTTTGCGCTAGAACTGCCTCTTCATCGAGCGCACCAGAGGCGTCTGCTATTGTGCTCGCGGTGCGACCCGTCTGCCGGTGTCGTCAGCCGTGGAAGAGTGGCGGAGGCGGGAGCAGACGAATGATGCAGACGGAGAAATATCGTCGTATCAGCAGCAGCATCTTGCGTGTTCGGTTTAATTAAGAACGACAAAGAGCGGCGGCCCGGGCTTGTTGGTTTTTATTATTAAGTCTGTGTCGCGTTGAGTTACGTTGCGTTGAGATTTTTTGTAAATAATCGAGCAGTTGAGAGTTTATCATCATCATCGTCGTCGTCATCGTCGTCATCATCATCATCATCATCATCATCATCCTTAATATCGTCGTCGTCATCATCAACTCGTAGAACGATTTCCCGACCGTGGAAAAGAAGCGTGATAAATTAAAAAATAACTGTGTGTGTGTGTGTGTGTGTGCGTGCGTGCGTGCGCGCCCCGTGTGTGTATAAGCAAACAAAGGTTACTGTAAATTGTAAACATTCTTACACACACGCTACTGGTTCGGGGGAATACCGTGAAGAAACGTTTCACGATACAGTCCCAAGCTCCCACGCTATACTGCCATCATTATCACTGGCAAACAATTATTTATCATCTCTCTAAAATGAGTAGAAAGCTATTATAGACTCCTACCTCTACTATACAGAACATGTTGGAAAAGCTACCGTGTTGCTGTATAACGTGATAATTAATAATTACTGATGTAATGCAATAATTCTTCTAGCCGCTCCATACTGGTGTAATCAACCATGGAGAATGAGAGCTTATTGTCATAATTAAACATAATAAATAATTATAACACCATTAGTCTAAAATGTCATACCCTTTGAAATTGAAATGTCGTTCACAATTTACGACATTTTATACTCATATGATAGTCATAACTACTTGGGTCGTCAGAAAAGCTGTCGATTCTGACAACAGGCTCCTTGGTCTCGACAACACACGTCTTACATTTATTGTTTTCTGCATTTTTCCAGGCTGTGTATAGAAACCACCTCGTGGCGTGTAAGTGTCATGGCGTCAGCGGCTCCTGCAGTCTGAAGACATGCTGGCAACAGCTATCCCCGTTCAGGTAATAGTAGTATTATTGTTGTTTTTATTATTATTGTTGTTGTTCTTGTTGTTGTTATTGTTGTTGTTGTTGTTGTTATTGTTGTTGCTGTTGTTGTTATTGTTGTTGCTGTTGTTTTCGTCGTTGTTGTTTGCTGTTAATATTATTTTTTGTTTTTATTGTTATTATTATTATTATTATTATGTTGTTGTTGTTGTTGTTGTTGTTGTTATGATTATTATTCTCTCGATCTCAACTCTTCCCGCACCGTTCTCTGCCCCACAGGTCGATAGGCGAGTGGCTGAAGGATCGCTACGACGGAGCCACCGAGGTCAAGGTCAACCGGCGGGGCAAGCTGCAGCTGGCCAACAAGCGCTTTAACCTGCCGACGGCCGAGGACCTGGTCTACATGGAGGAGTCTCCCGATTACTGCATGTACAGTCCACGCACGGGCTCCCTCGGTACGAAGTCGCGAGTTTGTAACAAGGCGGCTGCTGGCATGGACGGCTGCACGCTGCTGTGCTGCGGCAGAGGCTACAACACGCAGAAGGTGGTCGTCGTCGAGCGCTGCAACTGCAAGTTCCACTGGTGCTGCTTCGTCAAGTGCGAGACGTGCAGCAAAGACGTCGACCAGCACATGTGCAAGTAGTGGTGGTGGAGCGTCGCCTGGCGGCGGGGAGGGGTGGAGCGACGGTGCTGCCACCGTGCGTGATGGCGGCGAGAGATGAAATCGTGAGGAAAAGGGAGAATCCCGCGCGCGCGCGCGACCGCCATTGTTGTTTACGTCACGCGTCACGTGATGCGATGACGCGCGGTTGGGGTAGACGGTAGCCATTACGGTTGTAGTGCTGTCAACGAACGCTGCGCGGCGCTGAAGTCGCGTCGTCTGCGAGGGTCACGTGCGTAAGTGACGTCGGTATGTTGTAAATTACGTCAGGAATTCGCCGCGGAAGAATTTCGTCGGAAGAAGTGATGTATTGTTGTCACTTATTATATTATACCAGCTATGCAAAGAAATGTGTTCGCATATATACACATACGGTACCTACGTGTAGCATCGTGTATGAGGGGGTGCGTGGTGGTTTTCTTAATGCAGAGAAAAGGTTTTTTGACTATGTTTTCGTGCGGCTAGGTTTCACTTCCGCGTCGTGTTGCAACTTCGTGTGTGCCCCTCAGATTTTCGTCGAACCGGAAGTTCGGATGATTGCGAGCGGAAGTTGTCACTCCGTCTCGTGTATGATACACAACTTCGTACGTAAACCCACGATTATATTCATATAAATGCCGTAACTTATTTGATTGTAACTGTGATTAGTGCCAACGTGCAGCCGTATAGAAATTTACACTCTGATTTTTTTCGCGCGTTAGAATTAAGGTTTACTTTGTTACGCGCGAAGTATGTGTAGCGCTATAGCCGATAGATGGCGCCCGCGTAGCTTAAACCTTCTACTACGTCTACTGTCAATGGATATGAGGTACTGAGTTTTTATTTTTTGCAATTTACTATGTGCTCTCAAACGATTGGTAGGTACAGTGGTAGACAAAATACGATCAAATTGATGTTTAATTTATGTAATATATTATATATAAAAGGTAGGAGCCGCATGTATTTCATGTAATTCTGACGTATCAAGCATATATACATGAGATACGATGAGTTAATAATAACCCTGCGACCAGGAAGATCGTTTTTAATCGAGGAAAATAGACACAAACATTTGTATGTGTATGTGTGAGTATGAGTGTGAGTGTGTGTGTGTGTGTATGAGTGTGAGTGTGTGTGTGTGTGTGTGTGTGTGTGTGTGTGTGTGTGTGGTGTGTGTGTGTGTGTGTGTGTGTGTGTGTGTGTGTGTG
>NW_014579597.1:19349-20378 GCF_000485595.1 Priapulus caudatus
GTGCGTGCGTGCGTGCGTGCGTGCGTGCGTGCGTGCGTGTGTGTATATGCGCACATGAGTCCGTGCGTACGTGCGTGCGTGCGTGCGTGCGTGCGTGCGTGCATGTGGGCCATGATTACGTCGATTAGTTAACTGCTATCGTTTTTGTTTACTGGTGCTCGGAAAATGCAGGAGATATAGATGTTGACACACCCATGTAAATCAAGAGTACATATAATAGGAGATCTCCTATCATGTACTCTTGATGTAAATCGCTACATCGTTGTCTGGAGCAAAATACAGACATACGTACGTATACACACACAACATATGAACAGATGCCGGCGTGCCTTAATTTGTATACGATTCCCGTTGTGATTGTTCTTCTTCATTCTAAATCGGACTATCTCACGTACGTGTCATCGTTTTAAGAAAACCATGGATATATAAATATATGAATATATTCAGTATCTACGCGGTGTTTCTCATCGTATCTGACTCCATGTCTCTGTACTCTTCTCTGCCTTCTACCAGGAATCATCATTCTATCACAGAGCTGTTATTATTGACTCCTGCTTCTATGCTGCCCTGCCTGCATGTGTAGGTGCATGATAGCAGGAGTAAATTAAAATATAGAAAAAAAGAAGAAGAAAAAATAGATAACAATAATAATAATAATAATAATAATAATAATAATAATAATAATAATAATAATAGATAACAATAATAATAATAATAATAATAATAATTCATAAAGACAACAGATAAATCTGTTATTATTGACTCGTGGTGATACCTACGTATAGGCTTTCGCTCCATCGCTACCTGTGACAGTACGTCTGGGCGCAGGGCCACGTCGGTAAGGCTGGTTTCTAAATAACTATTGCGACGCGGTAGAAACGATTTCCTAGAACCGGTAGTTACCTACGTTGTCGCTACGACGTGGGCGTGGTTCACGTGACGCCCCGCTATATAGACACGAGCTCATTGATATACCGGCAGAGAGAGAGAGATAGAGAGAGGGGGAGAAAGATAGATAGAGAGAGGGGG